>NC_030852.1:8578563-8661387 GCF_000208745.1 Theobroma cacao
TTGAATTCTCTTCCAATAGCTTCCAAACAAATGTGAAAAATCTCTCTTTCTCTCTCTAAAACCTCCAACTAGTGAGAGAAAGTGCTGAACAAGGACTTTTGAAGGGTTTTAAAGTGAAGGAGTGAAAGAGCACAAGGGTTCTAGTCAAAAAGGCACAAAGGTATGAAAATTAGAGCTAGAGAGAGAAAGTTGTGAAAGTTTCATATCAAGCTTCCATGGAAGATGGAAGCAACGTGAGATGGAAGAAGAAGAAGGAGAAGAAGCTGTTGGAGAATGAAGAAGCAATTGGAAGAAAAAGATATTTATAGCTCAAGCTTATCCATTCCACTTGAAATTACGAAAATGCCCTTAGCAAGTTAGCTTGTTCTTCTCGAATCCTCTATGAAATCTTTTTACTCTTTTGACACTAAGGCCAAGTCCACAATGGTCTAAATATACTCGGGTTTGCAAAAACTTAAAAATTTTGACTCAAGGTGCAAAATGACCATTTTGTCCCTATTGCGAAAATTATTGCCACATCTAGTTTTCTTCATGTTTTCATCATTATATATCATTCATTTGGTCTTTATGCTTATTTAGACCTTAAATATTAGAAAACTTCATTCTCGAAACTTATTAGAGGGAATGACGAAACTACCCCTGGCCCGGGTTATTATACCTATGCCTTGTTATAAGCCTATAGGGGTTAAGGCCTCACATTAACTAACATGATGCTATTGACCTTGGATTTTGATTTGATCTTGGGAATGGATTAGTTATGTCCTGTTTTGTTAAAGTGGATTGCCACTATAATTTTGTGGAGTTTAAATTTTTGGGAGAACCCTTGTTTGTGATCTATGGGCATAACAGTTCTATATCTCTTGGAGTTATGTCAATTATGGCTACTAGGCGAATGCTAGAGCAAGAAGGCTAAGGATATCTAACGATGATGGAAGATGTTCTACTGAATGAAGGGAACTTGGATTTTGTGCTTGTAATTGGTGAGTATTCTGATGATTTTCTAGATGAGTTGCCTAGATTGCCTCTCAAACGGGAGATTGATTTTTGTATTGACTTAGTTTGGATATGAGACCTATTTTTATACGTCTATATCATATGGCACTAGTCGAGTTAAGAGAGCTCCAAAAGTAATGAAATGATTTGTTGAATAAAAGCTTTATTCGCTAGTGGTTCGCCTTGAGGAGCTCTAGTACTATTTGTAAAAAAAAAGGATGGAAGCCTTTGATTGTGTATTGACTACCGATAACTCAATAAAGTGATGGTAAAGAAAAAAAATTCACTCCCAAGAATAAACAATCTATTTGATCAGTTACAGGGTGCCATGTGTTTCTTTAAGATTGATTTAGTGATGTACCGAAGACCACAATCTGCACACATTATGGACATTATGAATTCTTAGTGATGTTGTTTTGACTCACTAACAACCTTTTAGCCTTTGTGAATTTGATGAATAAGAGTTTTTTAGGTATATTTGGATAGATTTATAGTCATGTTTATAAATGACATATTGGTGTATTCTAAGAACCTAGAAGAAATGTGCAATTCTTGAGAATTGTGCTTCAAATGCTTAAGGAGCATAAGTTGTTTGCTAAGTTTTCGAAGTTTAAATTCTAGCTAAATGAAGTTAGCTTTCTAAGAAATGTTGTATCTGAGCAAAGGTGCAAGTTGATCCTTGTAAGATAGAGGTGGTAGAGAACTTGCCAAGACTAACGAATGTTACAGAGATTTAGAGTTTTCTGGGAATGGCCGATTACTATAAATGCTTTGTGCAAGACTTTTCTGAGATAGCATCTCCTATGAAAAAATTAACGTAGAAAAGAGTTAAGTTTGATTGGTTTAATGCTTGCAAGGCAAGTTTTCAAAGACTTAAAGCTTGTCTCAGTTAAGTGCCTGTGTCATCATGTATTACATTAGCTTATGCGCACTCCCTACTCACACATAGTCGGGTCATCATCATCATCGACTTATGCTTACTCCCTACTCGCACATAGCCGGGTCATCATCATCATCGACTTATGTGCACTCCTTACTCGCACTAGCCGGGTCAATATCATCACACAACATTATTCATCAATGCATAACATATATTCATATATATATATACACATACCAACATAATATAAGAGCACATGGATTCATCCTTTTGCACATTTTACATTTTAGCAACATCAAAACATTTTATCAAAGGCTTGTTCCCCGACACACATTTTTAAAGAAAAGTTGGTTAAAATCATTCAAATGTTTTGTGCAAATACATTCACATTCCCAAAACAATTTTGAAATGCAAGTTCACTCACCGGTCTTGTTGATTCTTTAATCGATTCTAACTTTGATTATTGCTTCAAATGGACATGTGAGGCCTTGTTGGAACCTATCACACACACACAACATCACTACCAACCCAATTTGCATGAATACATTTCTAAAATCTATTTCTTAAATCAAGCTCTACTTGTTATTCCTAACTAGTTTCCAATTACCTTTTGACTAGCTATCTATTCTCTCTATTCTAGTATCACTAGAAATAAATAAACAAACCTCAACAATAAAACAATTGACAACTCCAATTACTAACCATTATCAACAACCTAAAATCAATCCTCATTCATTACTTACCTTGGTGGATTTGTAGTTGAATTCTTTCTCAAGAATACTCAAGCTATCATGGAAAATCCCTCTTTCTCTCTCTAAACTTCCAGCTAGTGAGAAGAAGTATGGAAATAAGACTTTTCAAGGGTTTTAAAGTGAGAGAGTGAAAGAGCACAAAGGTTCTATGAAAAAGTGCACAAAAGCATAAAAATTGAAGCTAGAGAGAGAGTTATGGAAGTTGCAAAGCAAACTTCCATGTAGGATAAAAGGAACGTGAAATGGGAGGAAGAAGAAAAAGGAGAAGCTGCTGGAGCTCAGATATTTATGCTTCAAGTTAATCCAAATTTCCACTGAAATTACCAAAATGCCCTTAACATGGTGGCTTTGTCTTCCTCCCATCCTTTGTGAAACCTTTTTGCTCTTTTGACACCGAAACAAAGTCCATAATAGTCTAAAGGTACTCAAGTTCATGAAACATAAAAATTTAGACCCGAGATGCAAAATGACCATTTTGCCCATATCGTGGAAATTATCATTATTTTTATCTTCCTCATTTATTTACCATTATAAACATCATTCATTCATTCCTTATGCCTATTTAGACCTTAATAGCAGAAAACAAAAACCCACTCATAGGAGCTTACTAAGAGAAATTACAAAATTACCCCCGATCCGCATTATCGCGTCTACTTCTAATTATGTGCCTATGGAGATCGAGATTTTATAGGTTTACTTCAGAATTACCCTTTTAACTCAGTAATCAACCTCAATTGGCATCCGTAAACTTTATTAGCTATCGTATCAAAATACGGGGTACTACAGTCTCCCCCACTTAAAATGAATTCGTCCTCGAAGTCAAATCGACGTAAGGTGAATAATAAAAAATCTAAAGTTCTGCCACATCACTTTTGTCGGGCATTCTTAACATAAAATCTTGGTTTATGCATCATATCGACTTCCAATCGTATAGAAAACTCGACAATGTCATAGTATATAGTTATCTATACTACTTTTGTTGGATCAAAGCAATATCATCCTTCATCTTATGAAGAGAATTTAAATAAGCTATTAATTCTGGTCACATCTCAATCAAATCATCCTTAAATCATCAATTATGCATGTTTACTTAACCATTTGCAACTCCTCTATCTTGCTCCTTTATCAAACCTTCCAATATTCAAGCATCTATTCCATCATTGACTATGGGTTTAATTTGTCAACAAATCTCTATTTCATTTTTTTCATTCTCCCAAACAAATTTCATTTAAGCATTTCATAATACATAAGGATCAAACGCTCTTTATTCATTTCATTTATTTTTTTTTTAATATCAAAGATGATTTAAATCTAGTAACCATTAGTCTTTATATTCCCAAAAACAAACTCCAATACTTTCATGATCGAGTGCTCACTAGATAAATCTCAACTTATACCACAAGGCATTTTAATAAATCATGACATTCCACATACCCCCTTATAATCTTAACCAATCTCTTTAATCAATAACTCAACCTCTCAAGATTAAAGTTGCTCAAAATTTTCTCTTTAAAGTTCCTTTCCAAGTCTCATTTTGATTACTAATCATTTCTATATTTCCAATGTCATAGCTAATTTGCTTTTCATCAATCACCTACAACATATCTAACTTGATATTTCTCAAATTTACTCCAAACATCAGATCCCATGACCTCATTAGTTTATTAATCTAAAGATCAAATTAACATTTACCTCTCCTTAAGTGCACTTTAAAATTTAAGAATCATCTATTAAGACCTCTCTGATATTAACTTTTTTTAGTGCTTTTTACCTTAGAAAATTTAAATCCATAATCATTCATTTTAAATCATGAGCTTTATACCAATCAAGGCAGATTTTTACACTTTTAATTATACGAATTCAAATGCACACCTTTACACATAAGTTATAAACTTTTCCCCACATCTTTATATATCAAAACTATATATATTAAAGCTACACCAAAACTGATACATCATTTTCCATTACCCCTTAGGATATTAAATTCATGTCATACTTCTTTATTTGTGCACTTCATAATAACCTAATAATTTCTAGCTTAGAGTTAAGCTAGTTTATATGCCAAGCCTCTTAGGCTATATTAAAACACCAAATTTTATCATGATATAATAAAATTTGATGAACTCATACCAAAAGTATAAACACTTACCTTTAAGCTAACAACATTATAATCCACTTGTTCACTTTCAAAATTAGTGATAAATTATCTTAATCATTGTCTAGCACTATAACCATTAATAGAATGTCATCATCGAATCAAATTGTAACTAACTTCACATGAGCTTTTATACCAATATGCAACATATATATCCATACATATATATTTCCAAAAATTTTAACTTCGAATAGCCTTAGGCATATCAAGCTCAATAAGCCATCTGTAAAACCAAAATAACCAACAATCAAGTTTTGAATCAATTGTTCTTATAGTTGGTTAGATCATGCTCATCATTTGTGGTGAATACACAAAGCTAATCCCAATATTCTATTCTCATACTAGAATTGACATCTAATTGGCACCATCCCCAAAGCACCACGTGTCTTAAAAATAGATTTTTCTTAGCCAAAACTCATATTCTAATATCATGCTTCTAGGTCTAGCTCATTACCAAAGTCTTTACTCATATATAAATACTCGAATCATCATCTATTTTCTAAGTAGATTTCTATAATTTTCGTAGCGTATTTCTATTCCCTTACCAAGGGTAGTATCATTTAATCAAACCATGTCACCCTCCTTCTCTAAACATTTGAAGCATAGTTCAATCTTCCACTATCCCTATCAGGCACTTTACCTTGATAATTACTCAAAATAAATTGGAACTTGTAGGGGAAGCACATTTCACAATTTATGCCTTGCGTTTACAATTATGTCGAGACTAGAACCTCATCGGGTCCACAAAACTGTAGGATAATCATTGCCTCAAACCACTATTTCCAAGTATACTTATGCTTGTATCATATCTTTATACTTATGTGACATGTCAGTCACGAGCCCAACTCGACTGTATAGTCATTTGCTCTTTGAGCTTTAATGTTTTCTCATTGTGAAAAGTCTTTCGAATTTATCTCATCAGGGTATTCACAAGGTGGATACATGTCCATATCTTACAGTTCAAGGCCTAAAGCATTGAACATAACCTCATCATTGATGTTCTATGCTATATCATATAATACAAAATATAATCTAATAACTATGACAATGAAATTCTAAAGTTCCACCTTTATCTACCAATCATAGCTCCCTTTATGAGCACATACTTTACACTGCTTGATTGTTCACAAGCCACTCATGGCCATCCAAATTCGACCTCTTATAGCAAGTCAAACTAATATATTATTCTTGTGTTTTCCAATATACTTGCAAAATGCTTAAACACATCCTTTAATAGAATTCTGTTGAGGACTTAGACAATCAAAGGCTTATCTTTAAAGCCACGCATAACTTTAACAATTTAATATATATTCAATAACATTTAGCTCATTAACACCATTGAAACATTATTTTAAGATCTTTCAAGATGTCCTTACTTTTATTTCAGACCGAACCACACTAACTTAATATAGTTGCATTGATTATCCTTGAGCTTTTTATGCTCATCCTAACAACACCTATGTTTAACCCATCATTCGTCTTAATGACTTTCAGCTTTTCGCAACACACTTCTCATACATGTTAAGGCATTCTTAATCTCATACCAAGCCTATAGTCATGTAATCACCAATTAGGCCAAATCCTTCTATGGAATATCTCCTTCCATACAATGAATGCGAATCACAAGATATACAACTTCGAGTGTATGCTTACATACTGGTAACCTCCTTATATTTCATGGTCATAAAAACCACAATTTGCAAAACTAGCTTTCTATCACAAGTTTGTGATCAGAACATTAGTCTCCACATATCTCACTTTGGACATACTTCACTACCAACATTCATATACCTTTACCATAACATTCAGTGCAAATTGATTAAGCAATGATCTCCAAATTTACTCTTAGGTACACATATATCAAATTGTACACCACTTAGTGTTAAGATCTTGACTTTACTCATCAATTCTTAACCAATTACATCCATAAGATAAACAATTCACGTAATTTTGGTATCTTGCCTTTGCAGTCATAAGATCAAAATTTCTTAAACTTAAGATGCACAAGCTTCCTCTTAGAGCATATATGAAAATCCACATGTTTTAAGTCCCTTACCTTTGGAGAAGTCACATTCAAGACTAATCATTTACATCATAAGTTGCATATTGAACCAAACATATTTTTAAATTGACCTTTAAAGCAATTCATATATCAATCTCAATATAGAACTATGACACTTAGACTAAATTTGTCATTTCCATGTCATTTAATTTCAAACTGCTAAATCCACATCTAGTCCTTTAATCCTTTGGCTCCACACTAAGCATAGAAAAATTCAAGCTCATCCTTAGAGTAGATCATTTACTAGCCTTTTACTTCATGACCATACATCAATTATAATAATCTGTGACTTTCACCCTTGAGCTAATTCATACAATTATAACCATAAACCACAATAATTCAATTCAAGCCTTGGAATCTCGCAGTTACTTAATTAGAATCAAAACCAACTCCATATAGGCTACTACATACATATTCAGCACATATCCACATATAATGTATTTTTGAAGTCTGACGCCATTTATATAGGGGCAGGGCAAGCTTAATCAACACAGTGCACTTGCCTCCGTGCACGTGGGTATCAGTTTACACCTCCCTGAATACTTAGATGTACAAGCTTCAAGTGAATCTCAATGATCATTATTCATTCTGGTCAAAGTATGTCCTTTATTACCATTATCACACTTGCTCCTTTATATTGACCTTAAATACCATCCATAGTCATCAAATTTCTTCCCATTGACAATCATGGCTCAATGGTTAACTTCACCAAATAAATGAGTTATTTCGGACCTATTAGTCAAACTCTAATTTCCTCCATCTTTAATCGGAGGGATTTGTTTTTACATTAACCTTTCATTTAGGAGCATTTGCTTAAAATCTTTCCAATAACAGCTCGTGTCTCGAGTGGTATCTTAAACCTGGACAACGGCACCACTTATGACCTTTACATAATGTTAGCAGGAGGGTAGGTTACTAGAAATAGGAGTTCATATAGCCTTTTGTCTATGATTTATGTTGCAGTCACAAACCATAAACAAGACCCTACATTAACTCTAACAACTCCACTGACTGACACAAGAATCCTTAGGACTTAACTAAACCTAGAGCTCTGATACCAACATTTGTCACAGCCAAATTTCGGGCCATGATCGGTGCATAGGCCTAATGGGCATAGCCCACTAAGCCCAAGCAAGCATCTTTATGCAATTCCGATCATCATTCCCAACCATTATTTCTAAAACCACATATTGTAATTCTCCACTATAATTATTTCAATAACCTTTTATAACAACCCAATATTCACATTCATATTATGTTAAAATAATGTTACTCGTTTGCCAGCCTATAATGGCATCAGTAATCAAATATACATATTTGATTTTTCTAACAAGAATTTGAGTGGTCTACATTACTTATATGTATACACAAGCATACGACTCTTCACCATCAGCGAAGTGACCATGGGTGAGGGTACAGCTACTGAGATGCCATAGTATCTACCAAGAAGGCGAGCATGTGTGTGCTACTCCATTTAGGTCCTAACTGCCTCCAAATCTGAAAAAATGAATTTTAAAAACGTGAGTATAAAACTTAGTGAGTGAATATAAGAAGGGAACAAGTAATCAATAGGAAGAATTTGGAAATCATGATGCACTTGTTTCAAAAATAATGCAATTGATTTAGTTTATTACTAAAAGCCCCTCATTTCAAACTTTGATTAATAACCTCAGAGTGTTGTAAAAACCCAAGATCAATCCATGTAGTTAAATGGGTAAAAATATGTCAAAATCAAGTAAGGTAGCAAGCATGGCAGCAAGTTTCTCACAGCAGTGAAGTTCATTCTCGCTGCAGCAAGATTCAGGTGGCCAAAACAGAAAGTTTCTCGTTGAAGTGAGAAATAGTGTTAGTTTGCATGTATTTCAGTTTTTCAAGTATATCTCTCATTACAAAAGTCCAATTGACTTGAATTTTAGACCATTAGAAAGATAAGAGGTAGGGCTACAACTTTGATGTTTACCACTTTTCCCAGTTTGGACGGAAAGGTAGTCAAAATCTTCATCAAATTAAAAGCATTGCATGTAGTGAGATTTATTTTCGCTGCAGCGAAATTTCCTCGCTGCAACGAGATTCAATCTTGCTATAGTGAGAAACAGGGCTTGTTTATGCCCTCACCACCCGAGAATTTCTCGCTGCAGCGAGATTCAGGGCAAATGACAAATAAGGGGTTTTCACATGCCATAAAATCCATCCCTACCATATTGCACATCAAAGTGAACACATTGACAATAATCAAGTTATCAACATTCAAAACAATTACATATTAAAATCATAAACTTGCTATCACATATTCATATATAAACATATATCAACAAGTACACCACCCCACTTCATTCATCATCATAGCCGAGTCATCATCATCATCGGCTTATGCGCACTCCCTACTCGCACATAGCCGGGTCAATATCATCACACAATATTATTTATCAATGCACAACATATATTTATATATATATATATATACACAAACTGACATAATATAGGAGCACATGGATTCATCCCTTTGCACATTTCACATTTTAGTAACATCAAAACATTTTATCAAGGGCTTGTTCCCCAGCACACATTTTTAAAGAAAAGTTGGTTAAAATCATTCAAATGTTTTGTGCAAATACATTCACATTCCCAAAACAATTTTGAAATACAAGTTCACTCACCGGTCTTGTTGATTCTTTAATTGATTCTAACTTCGATTATTGCTTCAAATGAACTTGTGAGGCCTCGTTGGAACCTATCACACACACACAACATCACTACCAACCCAATTTGCATAAATACATTTCTAAAATCTATTTCTTAAATCAAGCTCTACTTGTTATTCGTAATTAGCTTCCAATTACCTTTTGATTAGCTATCTATTCTCTCTACTCTAGTATCACTAGAAATAAATAAACAAACCTCAACAATAAAACAACTGACAACTCCAATTACTAGCCATTATAAACAACCTAAAATCAATCCTCATTCATTACTCACCTTGGTGGATTTGTAGTTACTAGAGCTCAGATATTTATGCCTAAAGTTAATCCAAATTTCCACCGAAATTACCAAAAAGGCCCTTAACATGGTGGCTTTGTCTTCCTCCCATCCTTTGTGCAACCTTTTTGCTCTTTTGACACCAAAACAAAGTCCATAATAGTCTAAAGGTACTCGATTTCATGAAACATAAAAATTTGGACCCGAGATGCAAAATGACCATTTTGCCCCTACCGTGGAAATTATCATTATTTTTATCTTCCTAATTTATTTACCATCATAAACATCATTCATTCATTCCTTAGGCCTATTTAGACCTTAATAGCATTAAAAAAAAACCCACTCATAGGAGCTCACCAAGAGAAATTACAAAATTACCCCTAATCCCTATTATCGCATCTACTTCTAGTTATGTGCCTATGGAGATCGAGATTTCACAGGTTCACTTTTGAATTACCCTTTTAACTCAGTAATCAACCTCAATTGGCATCTGTAAACTTTATTAGCTACCATATCAAAATACGGGGTACTACAATTACTTATTCAATACGTATACTTGCATGTGCAAATTTGATAGCATTTATCGACTAAAAGAGTTAGGAGATTTGGAAAGAAAGAGAAGTTAAGCCAAAGGTACATTAAACCTTTTGAGGTTTTGGAACGTGTTGGTGCAGTTGTGTCACGACCCAATTTTTGGGCCATGATCGGTGCATGGGCCCAATGGACGTAATCCACTAAGCCTAAGCAAGCCTATTAATCTGACATGTTTATCATTCCATCATAAACTGCTAAGTCACATTTCATAACTTAGAATCAAATAATATTACACATTGCCATCTAATACTAGCATACTAAACAAGTGTATATACATTGTTTATAACATGTATCTTAACAATTTACATTAGGTTCCTCTATACACAACAAAATAATACTCAACTTCCAGCGGAAGGACTCGAACGAATGTATAGCTACTGAATGCCAAGACACCTACCAAAAGATGGATACAAGTCTACAAGGACACCTCATCCTAATTACCGACTGCCTCTTGATCTGAAAACATGAAGTTGTAAACGGTGAGTATAAACCCAATGAGTGAACAAAGAAGGGAACAACCAACAACAAGGGAGAATTTAAAAACATGATGCATTTGTTTCAAAACAATGCAATTTAGTTCCATTCATATTAAAAACCCCTCATCAAGCCCTTAAATGATTAATCATTTGAAGATCATGAATCCACACATAACGAACCATTTGAAGAATGAAAGCTTCAATGATACGCAAGCAAGTCAAATACGACAACGAATCTTAGCTGCAGCGGAAAGGCTTTTTCGCTGCAGCGACGTTGGGATTTAGTTATTAGCCGAATGAGGGTTT
Organism: Theobroma cacao; assembly: GCF_000208745.1. Taxonomy (NCBI): domain Eukaryota; kingdom Viridiplantae; phylum Streptophyta; class Magnoliopsida; order Malvales; family Malvaceae; genus Theobroma; species Theobroma cacao. Next base: position 8,589,758 of record NC_030852.1, read on the forward strand.
CTCAACTGGCTGAGGGTTTCTCACTAAACCTCCTCATTTTAAACTTAACTCATTTAGTCCTTAATGTTGTAAGTCCATGCTCAGATATGGTAGCAAAGAAGTGAAAAATAGGGTAGCAATTAGACAAGATAGGAGACAAAACAGAGAGTTTTTCATTGCAGCGAGATTGAATCTCACTGTAGCAAAATTGTAACCCAGAAATAGAAGGTTTCTCGCTGCAGTGAAATTCAGCTGATGAAACAGAGAGTTTTTCGCTGCCGCGAGAAGCTGCAGTGACTATCTCGCTGCAGCGAAATTCATTCTCGTTGTAGAGAGAACCAGTTCTGGTGAAGGTTCTTAAACCCGAGAGTTTCTCGCTACAGCGAGAATGATTCTAGCTGCAGCGAGATACAAGGCACCAATGAAAAATTTCCCTTTCTCCCAAAAAAAACCCACCCTACTAAAATGTCCAAACTAACATGAAACGTATAACAATCTTTCACCGTTTAACATGTCAAGTTTCACATACATTACAACCATATACCATTACTCATTAATTTCCTATAACACACATATTTACATATGTATATATGTATACGTATACCCATCATCATCATGCATACCATCCCATCATCATTATCAACAGCTCATGCGTACTCCTTACTGGCATATGGCTGGGTCATCACCGGGTTATGCACACTCCCTACTCGCACATAACCGAGTCATCCTCGGCTTATGCGTACTCCCTACTCGCACATAGCCAAGTCAATGTCATTACACAACAATATATTCATACATATATATCAACACAATGTGGTAGTGCATGAATCAATAATAGTCACATGTCACAACATAAACCATTTCTCAATAGCTTGTTCCCAAGGCACTCATTTTTAAGAAAAGTTGTATAAAATCATTCAAATACTTTGTACAAAACAGTCACATTCCCAAAATAGTTTTGATAGGCAGTCCACTCACCGATTTATTGTTGAGCCTTTAGTTGACTCTAATTCCCCTAATGATCCAATTGGAAGGACGAGACTTCATTAGAACCTACCATCACATTAACATCACCATTATGTTAATTCACATACTATAAACCCTAAAAGCTATCTCTTAGCTAGTCTTCAATGGCCACTTTAAATGGCCATCTATGTTCACTATCTAAATCACTATAAAATGAATGAACATCCTCAACAATAAAACAGCTCATAATCCCAATTACTAGCAATTATTCATAGCTAAAAATCAAGCTTAATTCATCATTTACCCTAGGGCTCCTTTGTAGTCAAATTTTCTTCCAATTGCTTCCAAATCAATAGGGTAATTCTCTTTTTCTCTCTCTAGAATGCCCAACTAGTGAGAGAAAGTATGGAAATAAGTTTTTTTCAAGGGTTTTAAGGAGAGAGAGTGGAAGAATACAAGGGTTCTAGTCATGAGGGCTCAAAAGTATGAAAACTAGAGCTAAAGAGAAAAAATCATGCAAGCTCCATATCAAGCTTCCATGGAGGTTTTAAAGAAATGTGAGAGGGAAGAAGGAAGAAGAAGACAAGCTGCTAGAAAATGGGAGAAGAAGCTGCTGGAAGAAGGATATTTATAGGCCAAACTTATCCATTCCCTTAAAATTACGAAAATACCCTTGACAAGTTAGCTTATTCTCATGCAACCCTTTGTGCAATCTTTTTACTCCTTTGACACCGGGACAAGGTCCATAATGGTCTAGACATCCTCGGGTTCATGAAAACTTAAAATTTTAACGAAGGTGAAAAATAACCATTTTGCCCCTATTGTGAAAATCACCAAAATTTTTGTTTCCATTTCATTTTACCCCTAATTTCACCATCCATTTATGCCTTAGGCCTACTTAGGCCATAATATTGTTTAAAAATCTTACTTTTATGGGTTTACTAAGGAAATGATGAAATTACCCCTAATTAGGGATATCGCGTATACTTCCCTTTACAAGTCTATAAAAGTCAAGGTCTCACAAGTTGCCTCTACTTGGCATTACCACCAAGTTTGTCTGATCTTCATCCAGTTTTCCATGTATCCATGCTTTGGAAATACATTCCCGATCCTTTCCATGTGATTAAATATGAAGAGGTGCAGTTACAAGGTTGACTCATTTATGAAGAGCAACCTTTAGCCATATTAGATTGACAAGTAAAATGGCTTCACTCCAAAGACATTGCTACGATTAAAGTATTGTGGCAAAGCCATTAGGTTGAAGAAGAAACATGAGAACTTGAAAAGGAAATGCAAGCAAAATATCCCTATCTTTTTTAGGCTTTACATATGACTTGGCTTGTGGTGTTTGATTTAAAATTTAGGGATGAATTTCCTATAAGGGAGAATGTAACACCCTTTACCTTGATATGCATCACGTGTGCCATTAACCAAACTATTTGAGGAGTTATATTATGTTTTTGGTGTATGTACTTGAAGGCTTAAGAATAGGCTTGTGTGTATATAGAGAATGACTTTGAATTTATAAATGTGTTTGAGAACTTCTGATGATATTTTGAAATAGGTAAGCTAATTGATAAGCTAATTAAACCTTGGTAAATATGATTATGCTCATAAGTGGATTACTATGTATATTGGCATAATTGAAGAACCTTAATGGATTTGTGCATATGTTTGCCACTTGGACATTTAAGTATGACACTTAGCCAAATTCTTGAAAATTGATTAATGAATCTTAAAGTTTGAAGTCTAGATTGAAATTTCATCTTACTTTTGAGTATATGTATAAGATGTTGGATTGGGATCATAGTGTACGCTTGTGTTTGTTTAACCTATGGATTTCAAAAATTTTCTAGCTATGGAAGTAATTCATCCAATTTACGCAAGCATAAATTCACAATCATACAGCATGTAAATCATATAATAATTGCATCAGCATTAAAAGAATCAAAAGTGAGATGTTACTTACTTTGTGCTAGGAATTTATTTGATTCTTCTCCCAGTGTAGTAAATTCATCACCACACCAAATATTGCAATTCTCGACCAATTTGAATGACCACTTATTCTTCAAGAATCTTTCAATCTCAAACTTAAAATGGGCTAGGTGTGGAATACTTTTCAAGATGGTGACTAGATAATTTTCACTCAATTTCTTCTATGGCAATTTCTGTTGGAAGAGGTTCTTAAAAAATTGCAAGAAAGGAAGAAGAAAATCTATAGAGATAAATGGAGGAGAAATTTTGGCTATTACTTGGAGGCTTCAAGAAAAATCAGCTAATATTATTTATATACATAAAATTTGCACAACCCTAAAAGAGAGAAGTTTTTCTCACTTAAGACTCCTTTTTTTTTTTAATTTATTAATTAAAATTAAATTAATGTATGCCATCCATAATTTTAGTTAATAAATAATTTATTTATTTAATCATAATTGCTAGTCCGTGTCAAAATAGGATTATTCTATTTTATTATTATCCATCTTTAATTGAACAAATTAATAATGAAACAAGGAAATTCTTATCACGCATGGAGTAATATAATTATCTCATATTAATAATTATTATAAATAAAGAGTTAACAATTTTAATTCTTATATATTTATAATTAAATATCCTCCATCTTATTTTTATTCATAAGTCAATAATTATGTTAATAAATATATTTCTAAGCTAATGTTAACCAAGAACTGATAGGATATTTCCTCTAAAACACTTGAGGTGATGATTCTTATCTTGACCACTTATTTACTTTCACATGCTTCATACTAGACCCAAAAGCATCCTATTTTGGCATCCTTAGTTAGGCACCTGTAGGGATGAAATTAAAGCATAGCACTCCACATATAAGACAACTTGGTGTCCCAAGTCTAGGGAGTATTCACACGACTAACACATGAGAAGTGTTGCATAAACACTATAGTGTATTACCATATGCACTTCTCATGGCTGGTTATGTTCAATGAACTTGCTTTCCTAGGCAAGCACCTATATGTTAGTTCCAAGTATCTCTATACTTCAATCTATGAGATCGATTACTTATTTCCAAAGTAAGAAAAATAAAATATACTAGTCTCTAAGCATCATTGATGTCCATTCTCAATGATACATTGACTAGGAACATTTTAGGATTATGCTTTGATACATAAAGAGCTCATAACTGTAACCCATTATAGTTCCCTTTCAACGCATATTAATCTCATGGGCTTCATCCAATTAGACTTATAACTCATTAAAGTTGATGTCTTATTGATGAAGGAAAACCTCTAATCATTCAACATGAATGATAATGTTGCATGATTGGAATCAAGCCTTAACCAATCCCAATTGGCTGCAAGGCTCATCCTAACATCTAGGACTGCTACAATCATTACCAATATGCAAATGGAAGTGGGAGCATGTAGCAATGGACTTTGTGAAGGGTTTACCATGAGCTGAGGTGGCTATGATGCCATATATATGATAGTTGATCGGTTCATTAAGTTAACTCACTTTTTACAAGTCAAAAGTAAGTTTGTAGCAGCTTAGTACGCCTGAATTTATATTAGTGAGATTGTGAGGCTACATGGTGTTCTAGTAATGATAGTGTCAAATAAGGCTACATGGCCTTAGGCACAAGATTGAATTTTAGTACGACTTTTCATCCACAAATGGATGGCCAATTCAAGCGCACCATCCAAATTGCTCTAGGATATGTTAATCGCATTCGTGCTCGACTTTGGAGTCTCATGGAATCATTATTTTCCTTTGGTCAAGTTTGCTTATAATAACAGCTATCAAGCCACTATTGGTATGGCACGTTATGAGGCTTTATATGGTTGAAGATGTAGGTCACCTATTAGATGGTGTGAAGTTAGAGAATGAAAGCTCTTAGCGTCAAAAAAGGTCCAAAAAGATCAAGAAGGTGTCCATGTGATTCAAGAAAGATGCTGACAACTTAAAGTTGGCAAAAATCATATGTCAATACTAGGCAAAAACCTTCAGAGTTTGAGGTTGGAGATTATGTGTTTTTTAAGGTTTCATCGACCAAGGGAGTTAAGAGAGTTGGAAAGAAAAGGAAGTTGAGCCCGAAGTACATTACACCCTTTGAGGTTTTGAAATGTGTTGGTGCGGCTGCCTGCCACTTGGCATTACCATCATGTTTTTTCGATGTTCATCTAGTCTTCCATGTATCCATGCTTAGGAAATACATTCCCGATCCTTCACATGTGATTCAATTTGAAGAGGTCCAGTTACAAAATAGACTCAATTATGAAGAGTAACTTGTAGCCATATTAGATTGGCAAGTAAAATGACTTCGCATTAAGGACATTGCTAGGGTGAAAGTATTGTGGCAAAGCCATTAGGTTGAAGAAGCGACATGAGAACATGAAAAGGAAATGCAAGCAAAATATCCCTATATTTTTTAGGCTTAAAATATGAATTGGCTTGTGGTGTTTGATTTAAAATTCAGGGACAAATTTCCTATAAGTAGAGGAGAAAGTAACACCCCTAACCTTGATATGCAACCATGCATGCCTTTAACCAATCTATTTGAGGAGTTAAATTATGTTTTTTGTGCATGTACTTGAAGCCTTAATAATAGGCCTGTGTGTACATAAAGAATCACTTTGAATTTATAGATGTGTTTGAGGACTTTTGATGATATTCTGAACGTTAATCTACACAAATAATTAAACATGCATTCCATCTTAAACAAATTGAATTATATGAAGGTAAGCGGGTAATCACACTAGACATAGATATTTCAAGCCCTAAAAAACATAGAATTATTTCTTAATCTCATTAAAAATAATCAATTTTATTAACCATGAAAGTACTCTACCATAAATTTATAGTTGCACTCTTGAATTGCCTACAAGTAAGAAAAATATCTAATATTTAAAATTTAATATTGGTTTGTCCAATTGCAAACCTTATGTTGTGAACCTTCATAGCCATCTAATGACCAAATGTGAATTTATCATTTTACCCTTTATGTCAATTTTGTAACCTAGTCTCAGATTTTATCTAATTGGTGACAGAATACTCGTGATCTAATCTTTTGAGTATTAAGATGTGATGAGTAACTAATTCATCAATCTATTAGGCTTAGATTACTCACCAATCTTCCTAAAATCACTAGAAGTGTTGTTAATAGTATGAACTCTAATATTGGGATATATGTTCCTAGATGCTCACTTTAATTATAATCCCAACATACGGAGTCTAGATCAATGCATTTAGATGATCATGCCCATGGTATATCAAAGATTATAAGGAGATGAAACATGAGTTGACTATCCATCAAGATTTCAGTTCTACCATAAGCGAATGTATAGGTGTGAGATTAAGATTTAAGAAATGGCCTAACTTAAACTTAATTCTCACATGATTCCAATTCACTTGATAGTGGCATTACTCAAAGTCAACTACTCCAATGATTTGAGACTCATCATTCCCTTAAAGTGAATCATATTTTTTTCATTGGAAGTAATTTGGACACTATAGTTTTAACATAATAAAGTGACCAACTTTATTATTCAACCGTGAACAATTTTAGATTCTATTAAAATACATGTCTCCTATATATGGCTCTTCATACAAATGTATTTTTGCATAAATTGTTCAACCTTAATCTTGGAACCTCTATAACTAGATAATGATTAAGGTTTTTTTGCCTTGCTTTCATATAGTATCACGGGGGTTTTCTCTTGACCCGTGCGGCCTAGCCTTTGCCTTACTCAAGGGCTTTTAGAAAGGCTAGTATCCTATTCAATTAAAACAAATTAGGATCGTTTAAGGCAAGCACAAGTAAGAAGAGAGAGCTTAAGGAATAAAGAAAGAGCTTTTATTTTATAGAATTCAAGTACATGTGTCATTACTCTCAAATGAGGGGGCTCTAGGGGTATTTATAAACCATGGATCCCTTAGAGCCATCACAAGGCCATTCCTAACTGCTAGGAGGGATGTTGAGCCTTACTCGATCTTCCTGATGCACCCCAGCCACTGTTGACAACTATAGGCAACGTTTGCCCCACAGCCCTTAGCTGGCTAATAGTTTTCGCACATCAAACAGACTGCTTGGGCAACTGCATGCCCTAGTTTTGTGCCAATTTGCCTATTGTGCTGCACGCCCTTTTCCTACTAGCATATGCCCTGGTTTACCTGTTGGCCCATGCGCCTAGTCTACTGACTGGTCTGTGCGCCCGTCTGCCCTTGAGTGCCACTTCTTTCGAGCCACAATGCTGTACTGGCATCAAATCAGAGTCTCAACCCTTATTGCTTGCCCATCCTCGAGTTGGCTCGCCTACTCTCGAGCCTGAGTCTCTGGCTGTTGACTCACCAAAACATGGGTGTGACACTCTCTGACACGGCATGCGAGTCTAACCCAGCCAACCAACGACTAGCATGCAGATGTGGGGTTCCAGTGCGTACACAGGAAGGCAACTTACAAAGGGGCTCCACATCGTCATGCCCCAACAAGCCTACTCTCAAGGCCAAGCATGTGTAGGCAGTGTGCAGATCCCCTACGCACCAGAGTGCAGCATGCGTTGCAGAGCTGCGCACATCACACTAGCGAGCCTGGCCCTGTACATTAGGCCGCGCTAGCACCACAGCCAGCATGTGTGCTGTGCGCCAAGGGAACCCTAGAGCCTAGAAATTAGGCGCTTCATTAGGGCAGCCATGCTACAGCGCCCCCTTGACGTAGGCTATGCCCAGCCCACCCACAGTGCCTGCATATCTACTGCACACAGTGCACCCCTAAGGCGACCACACTTGTTGTGCACCTTAAATAGTACCACTGCCGGACTAGCGCTCCAAAGGCAAATCTAGTTGAGAGGAATCACATAGGCTGCATAGGGGCCACATTCCTTAGGTTGAAGTTAGGGTTGGAAACTGGCTCACCAAGATAGAGAATATTTCCTTAATTATATGTTTACTTTACTTGCACATCAAGGAAACCTAGGTTAGATATTTCCTTGTTTTATTTTACTTGCACCCCAAGTAGGCTAGAGGCTATAAATAGCCACCTTAGGTAGACTTTTCTTTTCATCAAGCAATTTCCTTTGTGCTTAGATCTTAGGTATTTTGTTTTTCTCTCATTGAAGCAATAATACTTATTTATTCTCCCTAATCTTTTCTTAAAATTCAATCACTTTGCATTTTTGCACCAATTGTCAATAAACCTCGTTAAGGCTTGCGTAGTCTTATGAACACAAAGCTACAGCGCCACATGAAACTTGGCTAAAGTTCCAAGCCTGTGGCAGTTAGTATTAGAGCAATGCTTTCTAAAGCTAGGTATCACACGATTTGAAGATTGAGAGAAAGATGGTGCCAACTGCTGAACAATCTACTGCAAATCAAGAACGCAGGGAAACAAGAGCTGTCGCTATAAGAGGTAAGTCCAAAGATGCTTTGTTTGCACTAGAAAGCTGAGTCACTAGGATTGAACTTTTCATGGGGGAAACTCAAGACAAACTCGATGAAATAGAGACTAATATGGAGCAGGTGGAGAGAAATGATGCTGACTTATGAGAACACATAAACGATGCGGTGGAGACATTAATGCATCATGATGCTGCATTGTAGGAGTTGATATTGGCCATGCGGCAAGAGATAGTTGAACTCCGAGACAAGATCACATCTCTAAGGGTAGTCACACTGGGTGATGAGTGCATCAACAAGTATCACCTTAAAGGTACCAAAACCTAAGGAATTTCGAGGTAAGCGAGAGGCCAAGGAAGTCAACAATTTCTTTTGGGGAGTTGAGCAGTACTTCAAGGCTATGGGCATAACGGACCATGCCCTAAAGGTCAATACAGCTGCCATGTATTTGACCGATATTGCTTTATTATGGTGGAGGGGACGATGCGATGTTAAGCTTAGGGAAGCTCGCATCACGACTTGGCAAGAGTTTCAGAAGGAATTATGAAAGCAATTTTATCCTGAGTATGCGAACGATGAAGCCTGTGGAAAGCTTAGAAGATTCTCACAACACGGTGAGATCAGGGAGTATGTCAAACAATTCTCTTAACTTTTGTTGCAGATCAATGAATTTAGTGAAAATGAAGCTCTTTTCTCATTCATGGATGGACTCAAACCATGGGCCAAACTCGAACTTTAGAGGCGAAATGTGAAGAACATTATCAAGGCCATGAGTGTTACCAAATCTCTAATGAAGCTGAAAAAATATGACAACAAATCCTATAATCCTACTAGGGCCCAAGAGAAGGGGAAGAGCACTAGAGATAAGGATCGGTATTCTAAAGGTAAGAATAGCAACTACAAGAAGCCAACCATCACGAAGGCTGCATTCAGGGACAAGAAAGAACCACCAAAGTCATGTTTTCTCTATGGAGGACCATATTGGGTCCGTGAATGTCCATAGAAGGCCAAACTTGTGGTCATTGCTCACGAGGAAGATAAGCAAGATTTGGAAGCACGGAAGCTAGGATTAATAGTCTTCGGTGCAATCCAACAGAAGAGATTCACTCAAAGATGGGGTCTCATGTTTACCAACATTAAGATTAATGGACAGAAGATAGAGGCATTAGTCGATACCGAAGCCTCAGATTTGTTATTGTCAAATGACACTACCAAATGATTAAAAGTCAAACCTGACACGAGAGTAGGCTACATTAAGATAGTCAACTCGAAGTGAATTTTGACTTTGGAGGTAAAAAGGTGGAGGTATAGTTAGGCGCTTAGCAAGGAAAAGAGCTTGTCGAGATAATCTCTATGGATGATTATGAATGCATCTTAGGTATAGGATTCCTAAATCGAATCAATCCATCGCTCATACCATTTGCTGATTGTATCATCATACTTGACTCAAGGATTCAGTGCGTAGTACTAGTTTGACGTGGACATGGGACTGAGTCGAAACTACTTTTTGCCATGCAACTGACAAAAGAGGCAAAGTTTTAAAGGGAAACTTTTACTACTGTTCTTAAAAGGAGAACCAGGCAACTGAATATGAGAAGGCACTAATAGAGGTATTGGAAATGCTGAAAACTTCTGGGGATATGATGCTCGCCAGTCTACAGAATAGACTGCCACCACAAAGAGAAATCGACCATCACATAGATGTAGTGCTCGAGACACACCCACCAGCACACACGCCATATCGTATGTCACCACCCGAGTTCGTCAAACTCAAGAAGCAGCTAGGCGAACTCCTTGATGCAGGGTTCATTCAGCCATCTAAGTCACAGTATGGATCCCAGTTCTATTCCAGTGAAAACATGACGGAACCCTACTTTTGTGCATCGATTATCAAGTATTAAACAAGCTCACAGTTAAGAACAAGTATCCGATCCCGCTCATCGTGGACTTGTTCGATCAATTAGGTGGAGCCAAATGGTTCGCTGAGCTAGATTTTCGATCTAGATAATACCAGGTACGCATCGCAAAGGAGGATGTACCAAAAACAACATGTGTGACATGTTACGGATCATACGAATTCCTCATCATGCCATTCGGTCTAACTAACGCATCGGGAATGTTTTGCACCCTGATGAACAAGGTACTTTAACCATTCCTTGATAAGTTTGTGGTTGTTTACTTAGACGATATTGTAATATACTCCAAGACACTAGAGGAACACGTGCAACATATTAGACTTGCAATGGGGACGCTAAGGGAGCATGAGCTTTATGTCAAGAATGAAAAATGTTCCTTTGGTATGCAAGAAATCCCTTTCTTGAGACACATCATTGGAGGTGTAACCATATGAATAGATCCGAACAAAGTTAAGGCTATCCTAGAGTGGGAACCGCCCACAAAGGTAATGGAATTGAGATCATTCCTAGGTCTTGCAAACTACTATAGGAGATTTGTCAAAGGCTACTTTGTAGTCACTGCACCACTCACCGACATGCTAAAGAAAGGAATCACTTGGAAGTGGAGCACACGGAGTCAGCAAGCCTTCAATGCCCTAAAGCAAGCAATGTGCGCAAAATCGGTCCTAGCCTTACCGGACCACACAAAGTCATACCAGGTGCACACAGATGCTTTAGACTTTGCAATAGAAGGAGTGTTAATACAAGAAGGACATTTTGTGGCTTATGAAAGCCGCAAGCTCAATGACATAGAGAAGAGGTACATAGTCCAAGAGAAAGAAATGACTGTCGTAGTACATTATTTTTGAACATGGAGACATTACCTTATCGGAACACCTTTTATGGTTATGATAGACAATGTAGCCACATCTTACTTTTAGAACTAGAAGAAATTGAGTCTTAAACAAGCACGATGGCAAGACTTCTTGGCAGAATTTGATTATCGACTTGAGTATAGGTTAGGGAAGACCAACTCAATGGCAAACGCACTTGTTATTTCTCAATGAGTGAACATAAAAAGGGAACAAGCAATCGATAGAAGGAATTTGGAAATCATGATGCACTTGTTTCAAAAATAATGCAATTGATTTAATTTCTTACTAAAAATCCCTCATTTCAAACTTTGATGAATAACCTCATAGTGTTGCAAAAACCCATGATCAATTCATGAAGTTCAATGGTTGAAAAATAGGTCAAAATCAAGCAAGGTAGCAAGCATGGCAGCAAGTTTCTCGCTGCAGTGAGAATCAATCTTAGTTTGCATATGTTTTAGTTTTGCTATCATATCTCCAACTACAGAAGTCCAATTGACCTGATTTTTAGACCATTAGAAAGCTAAGAAGCAGGACTACAACTTTTTTGTTTAATACTTTTCCCAGTTCGGACAGGAAGGTGGTCAAAATCTTCATCAAATTGAAAGAATTACATTAGAACCTGAGAGTTTCTCGCTGCAGCGAAAATGAATCTTGCTGCAGCAAGAAACAAAGCATTTTAATTGAAATTGGTCTTGTTACATCAAAAGCCATTTTCTTGTGGAAATGAAAAGCAATTTGAAAGCAATTAACAATGCCAACTTTCAACACAATCACAAATATTTTCATAACTTTCTATAACACACAGATATATATACATATGCATTCATCATCATGTGTGCACTCCTTACTTGCACACTTCAACATCATCATGTGTGCACTCCCTACTCGCACACTCTAACATCATCATGTGTAAACTCCCGACTCACACACTTCAACATCCTTACACAACATTATTCATCAATGCACAATGTATATTCATATACATACATACCAACATAATATAGGAGCACATGGATTCATCATTTTACACATTTAACATTTTCACAACATCAAAGCATTTTATCAAGGGCTTGTTCCCCGACACACATTTTTAAACAAAGGTTGGATAAAATCATTCAAATGTTTCATCTAAATACATTTACATCTCTCAAAGCAAATTTTGAAATGCAAGTTCACTCATCGGTCTTGTTGATTCTTTTGCTTCACTCTAACCTCAACTAATACTCCAAATGGACATGTGAGGCCTTGTTGGAACCTATACACACACAACATCACAACCAACCTAAATTGGCATTAATATAATCCAAAAGCTCTTTCCTAATCAAGTTCCATTAGTTATTCCTAACTAGCTTCCAATTACCGTTAAATGGCTAGTTATGCACACTACTCTAGTCACCCTAAGAATGAATAAACAACCTCAATGATAAAAGACTCACAAACCCCATTGTTAGCCATTATCAACAACTAAAGAAATTTAACCCTAACTTATACTCACCTCAATGGTCTTTGTAGTTGAATTCTTTTTCAAAATTCTTCAAGCTAACAAGGGAAATCACTCTTTCTCTCTACATGTCCAGCTAGTGAGAGGAAGATGGAAGTAAGACTTTTTTAAGGGTTTTAAGGTGAGAGAGTAAAAGAGCATAAAAGGTTCTATGAAAAAGTGCTCAAAAGCATGAGATTGAAGCTAGAGAGAGAAAGTTATGGAAGCTTTAAAGGAGGCTTCCATGGAGATGAAGAAGCGTGAGAGGGGAAAAGAAGAAGAAATGGCTGGAAACTGTTGGAAATTGTTAGAGCTTTAGATATTTATATCTAAAGTTTATCCATTTCTCACATAAATTACCAAAATGCCCTCAACATGGTGACTTTGTCTTCCTCTCATCCTTTGTGCAACCTTTTACTCTTTTGACACTAGGGTAAGGTCCATAATTGTCTAGAAATACTCGGGTATATGGAAACAGAAAAATTTAAACTCGAGATGCAAAATGACCATTTTGCCCCTACTGTGGAAATTATCATTATTTTTATCTTCTTCATTTATTTACCATCATAAACATCATTTATTTCTTCCTTAGGCCTATTTAGACCTTAATAGCATCAAGAAAACTAGCTCGTAAGAGCTCACCAAGAGAAATTACAAAATTATCCCTAGTTTGCATTATCGCGTATATTTCTAGTTATGTGTCTATGGAGATCGAGATTTCACAGGTTCACTTTTGAATTATCCTTTTTAACTAGGTAATTAACCTCATTTGGCATCCATAAACTTTATTAGCCACCGTGTCAAAATACGGGGTACTATAATTTTATCCAATTTTTTCTTCATATTCACTTACTTTACATTTCTGCACCGATGGTCAATAAATCTTGTTCCAAACACGAGACTACAGCATTGCACAAAACTTGGCTAATGTTCCAAACCCGTGACAGGCAGCCCTAGGCTGGCTAATGGTTCCCATGCATCAAACAGATTGCCTTGGCCATCTACGTGCCCTAGTTTCACGTCAGTCTGCCTGCTGTGCTACGCGTTTTTTTTCTGATGGCTTGTGTGCCCAGTCCGCTCGCTGGCTTGTGCACCTAGTCTACTTGCTAGCCTGTGCGCCCATCTTCCCCAAGGTGCCACTTCTTTCGAGCCACAGTTTTTTCTAGCATCAAATCAGAGTCTCAACCCTTGTTGCTCGCCCATCCTCAAGCTAGCTCGCCTACTCTAAATTCTTAGTCCATTAATGTCGAGCTGGCTCGCCCCTCGCCACAAAATGGGTGTGGCAATAGCACCCAGTCATGCCTTAACTTGTTAAGGCTTCACATTAATCAGTTAAATATTTTCTATCCTCACTAATCACTTTCTTCTTTCTTTCTTTAACTAATTAACCCATATTCAAATTTAACAAGCATCTTGTCTTGCCTTTAATTAACAAATTTGTTAGAGGAATTAAACTATATCCTGCATACTCAATTAGTGCAATTAAGCATTAATAAATGAGGAATGTTTCGTTATCATAAAAAATATATGGAGTTAACATTCTCCCCCCTTTTTGATGATAAAAAAACACTCATAGATTAAGAATGCAATGTCTTTAAGGCAATAAAGTTCTATGTGAAAATTTAAGGATTGCTCCCCATTAATATGTGCATTAAGAAAAATAAGAAATTAAAAATTTCTTTGCTAACATAATTTACCTATGCACAAGTTTTCATAGATATCAACTGTATATATATCCACATAGAACAAAAAAAAAACAATCACATTCATAGCGTATAATGTCCACAATAAAAACTAGAAACATAAATCAGAAAAGACACATTCTTCAAACACAGACCAGAAAAACAAACACAAACAAAAAAAACACATTGTTCTTAGCTTAGTTACTTTCCTTGCTTCCCTAACTTCTTAATTCTCCCCCTTTTTATCATCATCCAGAAAGAGGGCTTTACTTAAGCCAATGAAAGTCTGAAGAGGGAGAACACTCATCTATGACACAATGCACATTCAAGGGTTGCGGTGATAAGCTAGAGGATGTTAAGGATGTGGAATCAGAAGTAGATAAGATGACTTAAGGTTGTTTAGGTTTAAAAAATTGTTTAGTAGTGGTCAATGCCAGTTTTGCTGATTTTCTTCTTCTGAAGGTGGTGGTCTTGGTAGCCATTGTTTTTTTGCCTTTCTTAGAGGGTTTTTTAGAAATTGGTCTAGTAACTGTCGCCTTGCAATTGTCTTGAACTTGCCATGTTGTAGTTTTCTTTATATCCCTTTTGTGCTAATTGGGCCTCTTGTTCCATCATTTCCTTTACTTTTACTAGCTAGCTTCAACTTCTTTGAGTAATTAACAATGAATTTTGGAACCACTATCCCTTCAAACTCTGTAGATGATTTCTTATTAGTTTTGTCTACCTCTGTTTCTTCTTTTTCTTGATTTTCTTGTCCAACTTCCATCTCTTTTTCTTTTTCCTTTTCTTGATCATTCTTCTCTATTATTCCTGCACCTTCTTCTTCCTACTTAATTCCTTTAGCTAGTTCTACTTCAAGACTCACTTGATCATTCTGATCTTTGTTCTCATTCCTAACTCTTTCTTTGATAGTCTCATTTTCATGGTCAGATGCATGAATGTCAAACTACTCTGTGGTAGTTCTTTCACTTGAGGCACTCGTAGCTATAGCATGACTGTTAGAAGTAGGGGGTTTAGTTCCCTTCTCTTTAAGAATGAGGTATTCAAGGTGCTATAGTTTTTCCTCAATTTTAACTATCTTCTCAGTTTGTTCAATAACTTTGATAACTCTATGATATAGAGTTATTTGAGCTTAATTTTGATAATAATTTGGCTAGGTTTTTGTAGTAATGCATATAAATTAGTAGGTTTTATTTAATTATTTTAAATTAGTTATTTTAGGTGAGTAAATCTAATTTTGGTTAATTTTATGCTTAATTTGGTGTTAATATGATTAAGATAGGTTGTTATTGATTTATTTGTACTTTTGTAGGTGTTTGAAAGAAGAATTTTAATGGAAGAAGGAGAGCAATTTCGAGGTGAAGACTTCTAGTGTACATGTTTTGGTATTTTGGCCATAACTTTCTCTACAGAGCTCCAAATGAGGTGATTCTTGGACTACTGAAAATATAAGAGAAATATCTACAACTTTTATGTTTACTACTTTATCCAGTTAGGCTTGTATAATGGTTAAAAATCTTGTCCACGTTGACACACTGCAGTAGTCCTAGAGCAATTGCGACTTCTGTTAATTAATTTGGCAAAACTGCGACTTACATAGTTTGATGAGGAAATCCCAACTGAAATTGACTTCTTTCTTCACCCAACTTGGCCTAACTTAAAAGCCTATAAAAACAACCTTTCGGAGAGCTTAAAGAAAGAGAAGAAGAAAACATCAGATTGACATTGGAGAGTCAAGCCACAAAGTCATTGAAGCTAAGAAGAATTTGTAGAAGTTAGGGAGATTTGGAGATCAAGAATACAATTTTTGAGTGTTTCTATATTTTCTTTTATTTTCTTATTTTCTTAGTTTTTATTTTAATGTTTAAATTTTATTCAATGATGATGTGTGACTTGATGGGGAATTAAATTTTTAATCTAAGATTATGATTGAACTCAATATATAGTCTGAATTAATTATCTCTCTTTTACTTATGTTTGATAGATTTAAGTTGTTTATTTTATTCTGTTCATAATGCTTCTAATTGCCTGATCACCAATTAGATTGAATTGGAAACTTAGGTTAAACCTTGACGAAGGAGATTTAGGTAGACCTTGAATAAAATATCGTTTGATTGAATGCACCTAGTTGATTAGGTGGTTTGATTTTCATATAGGGTAGACGTACACCTATAAGCCATACGTAGCCAGGATTAAAGCACAAACTTAATGAATCTTTCTTCAATTTAATTTGCATAGACATACAGTAAATTAATTGGGAGAGGTATTTTTATAAGAAACTCGACAGAGACTTGTAAATAATTTAGGACTCTAGGTCAGCAATTTAATCTATTAAACAAAGTTAAGAGAGAGAGAGACAATAATCAGATGAAGTATTGAGGGATATTATAATCTTAGGTTTGCTAGTTAAGTGAGTTTTATTTACTATTTCATTTTAGTATTTTCAGTTTTAATTTTTCTTTTCTATTTTAATTGTTTGGATAAAATTAGGGTGTTATAATTTTAGTAGTTAATAGTAGGAATTAAACAATTCTCTGTGGGAACGATACTCTACTTCATTATTATATTACTTGTTAGCGATACGTGCACTTACGTGAGAAATTAACAACAAACTTCCCATCAATTCCTATTAAGAGATTGAACATCATTTCACTTTGCAAGGGAGCTTAACTAACTCTTGAGTAAGGTGTGGAGGGAGTTTTTGTGTCTTGGGGGACTGGGGTGCCTTTGATGGACTTGATACATTTTTTCTTGTCCAACTTGTATCCTATCTTTAAAAGACTACCCAAGAAGATCTTGATCTTTGCTCTTCATCAAATTTGCCTGAAACCCTATACTCCAAATTCCATTTTTCTTAACAAGAGATGAAATGATATTACCATATGGCAAGTTCTTTATCTCCCAAGTATGTCCCTTTAATTCTTTCAATCATAAATCTAGCTACATTTAATGGAATTTCATTGAAGGTAGACTCTATTAACCAGAGATCTTGTGCACTTATATAACGAAAACCGCTACTTTTCCCATGAAGTGTAAAGATAATAAGTAGTGAAAATCCTCAACTATGCATTCTTAATGTCACTTGCATAACTCCTAAAATGAAATTTCTCTTTTCTACCAGTTACTATTTCCTAAATAAGACTAGGGTAATATTTCAATGAAACCCTAAATTCTCCTATCTCAAATTTTATTTTCAGAGACTCTTCTAAATCATTAGCAATGATTTGAATCTCTTTTCCACTCAAAAAAGCATTCAAACCATCTTCAACAAACCCCTCTGGGTTTACCAATTCATTTTTATTTAGAGCAATATTGGACTAAGATTCTTTAACTAGTGTAAGACTAAATGCCCTATCTAAATCTTTTAATTTTAACTCATCAAAATACCCTAACAAATCATTCTTAACTACAAGTACTTCATTAAAACTAGGCCAATCAAAAAATTTCCTACTTGAGATGGTTGTACTTTCTATCTCTTTAAACCTATCAGTATATGCCTTGTTTCTAAACCGAGAGTTTGAAGTGTTACCTTTCTTAATAGAAACCTTTGTTGTAGTAGACCCTTTTATTTTTGTTGTCATTTTCCTTTGACTTTCCCCTTTTGTTTCAACTAAAGAACCTTGAATGATTTTTCTCTTTTTCTTTAGTGGTAAGGTAATGGAATCCTCAATTAATCTTTTCTCTTTTCCTTTGTCTATAACCTTGCAAGTGAGAGAAGTTATAGCCATGGGTTTTATTGATGGTGAGGACTTAGGGTTTCTCTGATTGACTAAGAGCCGAGGAGGAGAAGATTGGATATCAAAGGGTCAGGGTGTTTGCGAGTTTTGATTTTCTAGTAAATGGGTCTTTTAAGAAATGAAAGAGTTTTTGGAAGGGGGTTTAATAACTAGTTAACCCATGTTTTGAGTGGGAGGTTTTCCCATACTGCCCGTTCTTCATTTTTTTAATGAAATTTTCTCATGCATCAGTTTTCTTATTAACTGTTGTTCTCTAATCGGTTAAAGTAAGCCTTAACCGATTGAAGAGTTTTTGACTTGGAACCTTTCTAACAACTAGACTTGCATTAACTGGTTAAGGGAGCTTTTAACTAATTATTGAGCAGTCTGCAAGTCAAACTAAGAGTTCAGTTGAAAATAACGAGGTGGCCTTAACAGTGGAATGCTCAAGTGAAAGAATGAAACATCATGCTGAAAATCCTCCAAACTTGGAGTCCGCCTCGGGTAAGTGCATGCACAATAAAGAACTAAGTGATGTTCCTTACGTTCCCTCTTTCCCCAAAACAAAATTCACAGAAATCGAGATTCATCCTAGGGTACGGTGTAGGAGTCGTTCAGACACTGAAGTTTCAATCGATAAAATATTAAGTTTAGCCTCAGACAAAGCCATGGGCATGGGGGAAAATGATGAGGACTCGGATGAAAATGCCATCTCGGTGAACTTTGTAGCTAGTTGGGAATGTGAGAGGTATTTCTAGTGCATTAAATTTTATGTATCGCAAA
This sequence comes from Theobroma cacao, assembly GCF_000208745.1. Taxonomy (NCBI): domain Eukaryota; kingdom Viridiplantae; phylum Streptophyta; class Magnoliopsida; order Malvales; family Malvaceae; genus Theobroma; species Theobroma cacao. The sequence goes on from NC_030852.1 coordinate 8,608,499, forward strand.
GTACATTTTCGGTTTCAAATTCTATTACTTTAGGTGCATCTCTGAAACTTTCTTATGCTTATGTAACTTGGAGGTTCGGTTCATGTCCCACTCCTTTGGACTTTATATTTCGTAATGAATAAAATTAACAAGGTAGTTGGGCCCTGCGTGTTTTTCTAGCATTAAAAAAAAAAAAGACTTGCATTAACTGGTTTAAGGAGCTTTTAACTATTTAATACCTTATTGACTTAGATTAATTACCTTACCACATAATTATTTTAATTGGTTAGGGAAGTCTTTAACTGATTAATATGAATCTTATCTTCTTTCTAAGGTCCGTTTACTAATCAAAACATTTTCTAATCATTTAAACTAAGAAATAAACACTATCATCATGCTATATATCATAAAAAACATTGCCAATTTAGCTCAGTCAGACTTCATAACATCTATCATTCCTAATTCTCTCCTAATTCTACAAAATTGATCTTCGTTCAATGGTTTTGTGAAAATATCAATTAATTGATGCAAAGTATCTACAAAATCTATTTTAATATTATCATAATATATAGGAACTTTATGCATAGCCATTCCAAAATCATTTACTTTGTTGCCTAATCCATAGTATTTGTGCACAATAACTACCTAGTGAGACATATTCAGCTTCAGCAATTGATAGAGCAATAGAATTTCATTTCTTGCAAGACCAAGACACAAGCATGCTTCCAAGGAATTGACAAGTACCATTAGTGCTTTTTTGATCAGTTTTGTTACTAGCAAAATCAACATCAGAATAGCAAAAAAGGTTAAAAGATGAACCTTTTAGATAGCATAGGCCTAAACCTGAAGTATGCAAGAGATATCTGAAAATCATTTTCACTACAGTCAAATGTGATTCCTTGGGACATGATTGGAATCTTGCACATAAGCAAACACTAAACAAAATATCAGGTTACTAGTAGCTAAATAAAGAAGTGAGCTGATCATACCTCTATAAAGTTTTTTGTCCACATTTTTTTCTTTATCATCTTTGCCAAGCTTTGTGGAAAGACTCGTAGGAGTTCTAATTGATTTCATATTCATCCCATCAAATTTCTTTAACATTTCTTTTGTATATTTCTCTTGGTTGATGAATATTCCATCCTCATATTACTTGATTTGTAGACCAAGGAAGAATTTTAACTCTCCCGTCATGCTCATTTCAAACTCTCCCTACATATCTTTAGCAAAATTCTCACACAACCTTTCATTAGTAACACCAAACACAATATCATCAACATATATTTGAACTACAATCAAATCGGTTTCATCTTTCTTAATGAAAAGAGTATTATCTATATCACCCTAGAATACTCTCTTTCAATTAAAAATTTTGAAGGTCTTTCATACCAAGCTCTAGGAGCTTGTTTCAAACCATATAAGGCTTTATGCAATTTATACATATGATCAATTTTATCAAAGACCTTAAAACCAGGGGGGTTGTTTAGAATGCAGTTTTTCTTGTATAAAGCCATTAAGGAATGCACTTTTCACATCCATTTGAAATAATTTGAAATTCATAAAGCATGCAAAGGCAAGTAAAAGTCTAATAGCTTCTAATCTAGCTAAAGGCACAAGGGTTTCATCATAATTAATACCTTCTTCTTGATTGTAGCCTTGAGTAACTAACCTTGCTTTATTCCTTACCACATTTCCCAACTCATCCATCTTGTTTTTAAACACCCATTTTGTACCAACAATTGGATGGTTGGTTGGCCTTGAAACTAAGGTCCAAACCTTGTTCCTTTAAAATATTCCAAGTTCCTTTTGAATGGCAAGCATCTGTATCCAACTCTCTTTCTTTTCAACTTCCTCAAAGTGTTTTTGTTCCACTTGTGATATGATGCAAGACATTCACACATCTTTCTTAATCCCCTTCAAGTTTTAATACCTTCCGAGGGATCACGAAAGATTTACTCGTGAGGATATTTCATACAAACCTCCAACTTCTAAGAAGTGATAACTTTATTATATAGAGTTATTTTGACACATTTTGGGAGCTTAAGTAGCTAGACTTTGGAGATTTTAGGTTTAGATTTAAGAATTTTAGGTGTTTTTCTAGTTTAAGTTTGATTATATGTTGAGCAGTTAATTTAAGTTATTTCAGTTTAATTTTATGTTATTTTGTTTCAAATTACTTTAAAAGTATCTATTGATGATTGCTCTTATTACTTTTGTAGGAAAGTTGCTGAAAAAGGCTCATTTGATTAAACTCCATGCAAGTATGGTGATCGCTTCACTTGTATATGTTTCGGTATTTTGACCATATCTCTCTCCAAATAACTCCAAATGAGTTGATTCTTGAACCACTAGAATTCTTAGAGGACGGGCTACAACTATGCCCTGTTCTGATTGGATCAAGGTCAAAATATTTGTCTAAGTTGGAGCACTATAGCAGTATGCATGGACTGAACATGATGCAGTATTTGAAGCATATCTTTGAACCTAGAAGTCCAATTGACGTAATTATTTAGCCACTAGAAAGTTAAGAGATAGGGATACAACTTTTACATCTACCACTTATTTCAGTTTGGACCAGATCAGGGTGAAAATCGCATTCAAATTTGATAAAGTCCCGAAACGCTGGGAGAACAAGGCTGCAATGCTAGTTAAAGGAAGCACACCATACATTTTCCTGGGAGCTCAGCACTGCAGCGTTGAAAAAGTAGCACCGCGATGCTACTATAGAAAAATTCAGCATTGCAACACCAAGAAGTCAAGGCTGTGATGCTCGACGATTTTCCGAAAATAAAAATTGGACGAGATTTTGGAAATTAGGTTACTTGGAGCCTATTTAAGGGAATTTTTTTAGAGGTTTTAAAAGGGAAGGCAAGAAGCAACTATTCTAGAGATTTGGCATGAAGAACAAAGCAAGAAAATAAGATAATTTGAGGGAAATCAAGATCACAAAGCTCAAACTATTAGTTTTCTTTCTGTACTTTTGTGTTTTTCTTATTTTCTTTGGCTTGGATTAATGGCTACTTTTCTTTAGATGAAGTTTTTATTAGATATTATGAGCTAAATTTATTTTTCTAGGATTGCAATTGAACTCATATGTAATCTAAATTTTTAATCTCTTTCTTGCTTATCTTTAATGGGATTTGAATTGTTTATTCCAATTTGTTCTTAATGCTTTTAATTGCTTGATCACCAATTAAATTGATTCCAGAACCTAAGCAAACTTGGGAATGGGGGGTAAGATTTAGATGAAGTGTGAGGGATATTGTAATTCTAGGCTTATTTTATTTGATCTTTACTCAAGCTATTATTGCTTTGATTTTTCTTTTTAGTTTAAATTTTGGTTAATTAGTTTTAGTTAATTAATTAATTTTGATTATTTGGATAATATTAAAGTGTTATAATTTTAGTACTTAGTAAAATTTGAGATTAATTCTCTATGGGATCGATACTCTGCTTGCTTATATACTATCTATTTGATACGTATACTTCCATAGTATAATTTTAACTAGCAAAAAGATCGTTGTGTTGTTCTTCAGTTCATTGCAAGTCCTCTATTTGTGTTTTTTCCTCATTTTTCTCTATTCAGCTCTCTCCATCATTTTCTTTGTTATCCAAACTCATCTTCTTCATTTTCTTCTCAATGTAATCTGCATCATTATCATCAAACACTACCTTTCTTTGTATAGCATTAGTCTCGTCAAATACAATATGAATTGACTCTTTTATAACTAGAGTTCCTTTCTTATACACTTTATAAGCTTTAGAGCTCAATGCATATCCTAAGAAAATGGCCTCAACATGCCTAGCATCAAAATTTCCCAAGGTGTATTTTCCATTATTCAAAACAAAACATTTACATCCAAAACTCCTTAAGTGAGAAATGTTTGGGTTTTTTTTCCTTTTTAAAGCTCATAAGTGGTTTTAGAAATCATGGCCCTAATGGAAACTATTTTGAAAATGTAAGTTGTTGTTCACAATTTCAGCCCAAAAATACTTTGGCAAGTTGTATTTACAAAGCATTGTTGTTGCCAATCCATTTAAAGTCCTATATTTTCTTTCAACAACTCCATTTTGTTGTGGAGTTCTAAAAGCAAAAAAAATTTTGCTCAAAGATGTTTTCATTGCAAAATATTTCAAAATTTTCACTTTCAAATTCACCACCATGGTCACTTCTAACAATAACAATGGTAAGACTTTTTCATTTTGAACTCTTTTGCAATGTTTAACAAAAGTTGGCAATGCATCATCTTTGTGAGAAAGAAAATATACCCATGTAATCATCAACAATAACAAAGCCATATGACTTGCCTCTTAAACTAGCAACTATGATTGGTCTAAACAAGTCAACATGTAATAGTTCAAGTGGTTTAGAAGTTGATATGATTTTCTTAGATCTAAATGAGCTCTTAACTTTTTTCCTAAATTGACATGCATCACAAACCTTGTCATTTTCAAAGCATATCTTAGGAGTCCAATGACTAGGTTTTTTCTTAAGAGTTTTGATAGTGTGCCTACTAGCATGTCCTAATCTTCTATGCCACAACCAACTATCACACACATCATTGGTAATAAGACATGATTCACTAGACTTAATTTCATCAAGAAATATGACTTACATATTCTTAATTCTTTTGGCAATGAATGGTGTAACGACCCTCTTCCAGATCGCTACCGACGTCTGAGACCTCCAAGACAGACCCGCTAAGTCCTGAACAAGTCTAAATAAAAAAATTCCCGATAGTTCACTGTACACTTCCACCAATCCAAATACTAATGCTTACACCATGTATTCCCCTGACATGATTTGAACCATAGACATAATGAATCAATTTGATCCTTAATTCATATAGTCATAAGTGTATACAATGAAGTCTAAAGTCTCCAATTTGTCATTTATATCAAGACCAATATCCATTACATATTAATAAACAAAATACTATGACTCGACTTCTAACAGCGAAGCGACTCAAAATGGAAGGCTAAGAGATGCAATTACCCACGCTGTAGTAAGTCTCGATGTGCTGAACAGTGCACTTGAGCAAATTACTTATCAACAAAAGGAAATAAGGGGGGTAATTCTCATAGACTTCGTGAGTAGGGTGTAGATGGGAAACAAGCATGAAGCAAATAAATTTGAACATTAAAATGCAAGATTATATAAACAATTTAATTCAAAGGAAGTTTGTGCCTTATATGAAAAATTGAGAATTCTTATGCGTTGTAATCATTCCAAGAAGTATACCAAATCAGGGTAGGTAAAATTTTCATGTCTAAACAGTTAAATAACCTTATTCAAAGTAAATCATTTCAAGTATCACTTTAAATCTAGTGTACATAAAGGATTTCTGCCATCAAAATCATTTGTTGTCATACTCAAATCAAATCCATAGAATCGAGCAAGCTCCCACGAATCAAATGTTATTTAAACTTATACGCAAATCACATATCGCCTCATACGCAAGGAGTTAAAATTCAAGTGACAACATAAACAAGGGAACTGCAGAAAATTGTATAGTTTCGTTTTCACCATACAAAAAAATACGAGTTTGAAAACCCAAAGAGATGTCACTCTCGAGTAGGTAATAGCAATAAAACCTGTGGTCCCGCTACCACATAATAACATCTAGGACCTTTACTTCCACCGGATTCCCACATGCCATGGTAGTCTCCACGATGATAATTGACATCGGAGAAATCAAGCTGCGAGAGCTCGACCTCCATAGACACGTAATTAGAAGTAGACGCGATAAAATGGACTACGGGTAATTTCGTCACTGTCCTTAGTGAGCTCCTAAAAGTAGGTTTCAATCAATATTAAGGCCTAAGTAGGCCTAAGCCATAAATGAATGATAAAAATAAGGATAAAATGACAAAAAAAATAAAAATAATGATGATTTTCAAGGTAGAGGCAAAATGTTCATCTTTCATCTTGAGTCAAAATTTTAAGTTTCACGAATCCGAGTATTTCTAGACTATTATGGACTTTGTCCCAATGTCAAAAGAGTAAAAATATTGCACAATGGATTAGAAGAAAACAAGCCAACTTGTTAAAGGCATTTTCGTAATTTAAGTAAACTTTGGATAAGCTTTAGCTAGAAATATCATTTTTTCAGCAGCTTTTTCATTTCTCCAGCAGCTCTTTCTTCTTCTGATCCCAACTCACATTTATTTCATCCTCCATGAAAGCTTCTCTCAAAGCTTCCATCACCCTCTTAAGTTAACCTCAAATTTCATGCTTTTACATACCTTGTTATATGGCTTTTCATACTCTTTTACTCTTTCACCTTAATAACCCTCAAAAGTCTTACTTCTATACTTTCTCTCATTAGCTAGGTGTTTTAGAGAGAGAAAGAGAGAGAGCTTCTACAATAACTTGAAAACTCTTAGAAAGGGATTCAATTATAAAGCTACCAAGGTGAGCAGTGAAGTAGAGTTGATTTTTAAGTGTTGAGTATGGCTAGTGATTAGACTTGTGAGTGTTTTGTAGTTGAGGTTGTTTATTCATTTTACAGTGATTAGGATAGTGAAAATAGATAGCCACTTAATGGCAATTGGAAACTAGTTAAGAGATAGCTTTTAGAATTTATAGTTATGTGAATTGAGTTAATCGTGATGCTATTGTGGTGATAGGTTCCAACGATGCCCCACCGCCCTATTTAGACCATTAGAGGAAGTTGGAGTTGGGTAAAGATTTAACAAATACCGGTGAGTGAACTTGCATTTCAAAATGTTTTGGGAAGTGCCTACATGTTTAAATAAATCATTTGAAAGTTTCATTTGTTTTTGCTTTCAAAAATATATTTAGGGAACAAGCCCTTGATGAAATGTTTCTATCTTGTGAAATGTGTAATATGAATAGTTCACGCGTTATCACATTATATTGATACGTATATTATGCTTTGGATGCTCCTTATGTGCAATAATGATGACCCAGCTATGTTCGATGTGGGAGTGCACATGAGCTGATAATGACCCAGCTATGTCCGGTGTGGGAGTGCACATGAGCTAATGATAACCCGACTATGAGCGAGTAGGGAGTGCACATGAGCTAATGATGACCCCGCTATGCGTGAGTAGGGAGTGCACATAATGATGATATTGCATTGTGCGTGTAGGGAGTGCACATGAGCTGAGTGTGGCGGGATGGTATGCATGATTATGTATGTATACATATATATATGTTATACAAAGATTATGAAAATATTTGTGATTGTATTGTATGTTGGCATTGTTAATTGCTCCCAAATTGCTTTTCATTTCAGCAAGAAAATGGCTTTTTGATGTAACAAGACCCCTTCAACTAAATTGCTCTGTTTCTCGCTGCAGCAAGATTCATTTTTGCTGCAGCGAGAAACTCTCAGGTAGGTAGGCTTAACCCATGCTTTGAATTTCATTGTAGCGAGAATGGATTCTCCCTGCAGTGAGGAATTTTGCTGTAGCGAAAATGGATTCTCGCTGTAGCGAGAAACTCTCTGGTAGATCAAACAATTATAGTGTAATGCTTTCACTTCGACAAAGATTTGGACCATATTCTGATTAGAACTAGGCAAAGTAGTAAACATAAAAGTTGTAGCCCAACCTCTTAGCTTTCTAATGATCTAAAAATAATGTCAATTGGACTTTTGTAGTGGAGATACACTTGAAAAACTAAAGCATATGCAAACCAAGAATGCCCTTTCGCTGCAGCATGAAAACCTTTTATTTGTTTGTCTTGCTTGGTCATTGCTGAAATTTTCATTCTACTTAACTTTATGGTTCATCATGGATCTTGTAACATTAAGGGATTAAACATTCAAAGTTTGAAATGAGGGGTTTTAACCAAAAATTAGACTAAATTACATGGTTCATCGTAAGTGCATCATGTTTTCTAAAACATTCCTTGTCATTGCTTGTTCCCTTCTTATGTTCACTCACTGAGTTTATACTCACTCTTTTAAATTGCATGTTTTTAGATTCGTAGCCAGTGGGGACCGTGATTAAGGAGACCTCTCGTATTCACCCCTTGGTAGGTATATGGCATTCTGTAGCTGTGCCTTCACCCAAGTCACTCCGCTAGTCGTCAAGAATTTTGCATGTGAATTTACACTCAATGTAAATCGCTAAGATTTAGGCTACAAACAATAGATGTATATTTGATATGATGATGCGATTATGAGATGGCAATGAATGACAATATTTTGGATTAGTACAAATATAAATATTTGGTTGCCTTGTCTATTATCGAAATACATATAGTTGAGAATAAAGATTTGTGGTTAGAAATGATGGTGGGAATGATGAAATAGAATTTCATAACTAGGCTTGCTTGGGCTTAGTGGGCTATGTCCATTAGGGGCTTGTGCCGGTAATGGCCCAAAATTTGGGTCGTGACACAAGCGATCTCAATCGCGAATATCACTGATTGCCTAGCCACATATAACAACCAGTGGCCTTGCAACATATATCATAGACCATGGCCCTAGCCATGTCTAACAGCCCGTCGGTGACCCAAATGTTCTTTAGCTAGAGCTCACTTGTGCATGAGGGTCACACTTAACCGAAGTGACAACTGGCCTACTCTCGAATCTCTCAGTTTAGTAAAACCATTTATAAATCTAAATCGAGTTTTCAAACGATCGTTTCAAATCGTTTTCAAAATACTGGTCGCAATATCGTCACAAAACCCTTTTTATAAAACTTTATGTCATAAACATTTCCATGAGATTTTAATATCGAAATGCCATGGTGAATAAGTGATTAAATCCATGAATGCACATCATACAAACTATAAGGCAAGTGCTAATAGAAATCGTGTGGAAAAACTTGTTTCTTGATTTAAAATCCTTTACGTATACAATTTATACATATATAATCAAAACAATTTCAGACTTTATAACATTCACAATTTTCTAGAATTTCTACCAACTCATGCTTTCCACAAATTTGCATTTAAAGTAAACCATACGTATATATAAATAGGTATAGGAATTTTAAAATAGACACACCCTACTTACCTTACGATAGCGGGATACTACATCGCTATTAGTTCGAAGACGTATCTAGCTATTCCTACTTGTCGGTTGCTTGTTACTTCCTCCGGCATGCCACCACAGCACATTATCTTTACTTTTGTACTTCCTAGAAACAATCCAAATTCAAGATCTTTAGTGTATATCCTTTCCACTTCTCTTTCTCATTCAATCATGAATCCTTATTCAACTAACTTATATCTTGACACATTTTACCAAAGCCACTTATATCCTTTACTTGCTTAATTCTTTAGATTATAAACACCGACAACTTATTCATGACTCTAGCACACATATTAATCTTTTCTAAGGGTATTTATCATATTCAACCATCATTTCCACACCAATAACCTAGCATATGGTAGAAATTATAATTTACTTCCATCAAGCATTTTTTAAATCCACATGCACCACAATTTACATCTACATGCTGCCACCAATCATAATATTAATATTCATTCATGCACACCAATATTCATAACCTTTTAAAGCTGTCACAGCAACACACATTCACACATTACATTGTTTTAAACTTTAAACTAGCACAATTGCTCCAACCGTACCCACAACATCACATTAACATCACACTTTGCATGTTTTACCACTTCTCTCTCACCTTAATTCCTCTAGACACCCATGGGTTTGGTGGTTTGCATTTCACCAAATGGTCTCCAAATCTAGCCAATATTTGTTGGCACAAGCATAAACAATCAACATATATCTCATTTTCCTTTCTACTTGTGATTTAGAGGTTATAAGAGTTACCCACCACTTAATCTAGCTCAAAACCACCATGCATTCTAAGATTCTTCCACATGCATGAGTCGGTTTCCTTAGATCTTTGTTGATCCTTGCTACCACAAACAAAACCTCACATCATAATTGGCTCAAAATGCATGCATTCAAACAAAACAACAATTTCTACCTTCCTTACCTTGGAATCTTCAAGACAATCCACCAAAATCTTTCCAAACCTCAACAATGGTGTGTGGGTGGGGAGGAAAACCTCTCGGTTTTCTCCTTTCTCCTCCAAGGCTGAGCCCCCCCTCCAAGCTTTTCTTCTCCTTCCTTCCTTTCCCTTTCTCCTTTCTTTCTTTTCTCTCTCTTTCTCTCTTTTATTTCTCTCGGGTGGAATATTGTCAAGCTTTCTTTCTTTCTTTCCTTCTCTAAATGGCTAGTTTTCTCTCTCAATTGCTCAAGCTAACCGCATTTCTCTCTCTTTTACTCACTCAAAGGCACAGTTTTGCTAAGCCTTCAAGCCATTTTCTTTTTCCTTTTCTATTTTAATTGTTTATTACATTGCCACTCATTTGGACTAATCACATTTCATGCATTCTTTTTCTCTTCATTTAATTTGGCCAACTACCAAGACTAATCAACATACATTCATCAATTTCCTTTTATTCTTATTTGGCCATTTTGCCAACCAATAAGCTTTCATGCACGAATTTCCTTTCTTCCACATTGGCTAAATATCCATCCTTCATTATCCTTTATTGCTTTATTCCACTAATCATATTCCATGCACAACTTAATCTTATATTTTATTTGGTCTTCTATTAATTTATTCAAGTCATATACACATCACATCTTCCTTTTCTTATTTGGCCACCTAATGCACCAATACCGTTGCATGCAAAATAGATTTAATCTTACGTTTACTATTTTTCCTTTTTACCATGCATGGTGGGGGTCCCACATATTCCCCACAACTTCCTCCTTTTTACATGCCATCATTTGCATGCAATAGTGAATTTTTGCATGCAAATTCCATCATTCCACATAATTGAACTTCCCTTGGTTTGTAAATTTCCACTTAGCTCTAAATTATAGTAATTTCACATAAGTTCTCGACTTTTCCTTATTTACCATTTGTCCCACCAAACCTTTCATCCTTTACAATTTAATCCTCTATCATTTCTTTTAATTCCAATTTCCTTCAATCTTTCTTACTTTACATGTATACAATGAAAATATATAACATGCACTTCACCAAGATATCACCATAATATTTAAATATATACTTACCCGCTCGTGCTCTATTAAATAAAGACACGCGAGTCCCACTTACATCGCTCTTATCCAAAAATTCTCTCGTTTTTCTTCTCCCCCACTTAGATTGACCTTATACTCTTCTTCCATGACTAATCTCGACATCAAATAAAATATTAATATTTTAATATTATTTTATTAATAAAAAATAATTTTATTTCAAAATTTTACACTTGTCTCCTCGGGTTTCAAAATGTCCTATTATGCCCTGGTTCACTTTTAAATCACCTTTTAAAACTCTAATTTGTCCTCAATAAAAAATTATTTTTTAATTATTATTTTTACGCGTGCTAAATATTTTGCTCTTAAACATTCCTTTCACCATTCACTGCTTTTTAGCACATAAATTCATGTCAATTAATCCTTCGTCTTACTAATATAGTTACGTTGACTATTATACAGGGATACAGGGTGTTACAGTCTCTCCCACTTAATTAGAATTCGTCCCCAAATTCACGTCAACATTGGATCATTAATCTCACTCTATGATCTTATTTCATTCCTTCCTTTATAGGGAATTTTAATTTATTCACCTCGTTTACCTTCAATTTGACTTGAATACTTCACTTATGTCTATTATCATCTTTGGAATCAAATCAGCAATACCCTTCACCATCAATTTCTTTTATTATTAAAATGTCAAGTATACTTTCAGCCCCATTGCACACCTTAAATACACCTCAATCTCAATCATACCAATTTTGGTCACAAATCATGCTTACTTATGTACACGTAATCACTTACTTATTGCTTCATTTTTTATCAAGCTTTTCGGCACTCAGTCACCATCAAATTCTTTTCATTAACTCTAGTCCTTCTTGTCTTAAAATTTGTCATCATTATTGTGGCTTAAAACTTTTTGTCCATCCTTGAAAAAACTTAAATTTTATCTTTCTTACTCAATTCCTCCAAGTACTCACATTATAATACTATCACCATTTATTCTCCATCTATTGCACTATTACCGCATAGAGAATTTAGCATAATTATAAAACAACACTTCATTTACTCTTACATCTTGATCATATTATTTCATCTTGACTATTATTCTGGAATTCTCCTTATATCCATATAACTCAATTTCTATTGGCATTTCTTATCATTGCACCATCCATGGAACCCATCAAGCATAGTGTATTCAATTCTCAAATCACTAAGAATTATTCTTCACTTCCATCGATTACATAAGCAACTCCACATATACACATATACACCCATTTAAATGTCAACATTCATCACCACATGTAGGAACCCTTGCCAACTATATTCAGATTGAATTCCCCTTTTTGCTTTTCTTAATTTCAACATTTCTAATTTTACCTTCCATTTCATTTCCAAAGATCGTGTTAAACCCACGAGCCTTAGAATATGATCAATTCCCAAATTACTCTTAGACAATTAAGTTGTCATTCAATTTTCATTCTACCATACTTTATCTCTCATATAATCTATATGAATTCACATTATGCCTATGCACAACTTCACATACTTTACATGCTCAAGCTTTTCTCTCATAACTTCCAATCATATGCATAAATTTCATTATACCACGCACCCTTGGATCACCATCTCATTAACCACATTTCGATCCCTAAATATCATTGCCAATATCCTTTTTCAACTCACATCAAGTGACGACATTTCCTTATTATGCATATAAAATATTTTGAAATACCATTATCCATCATTCTTAGCACTTGTAGTTTGGCGTATTCCTTTCAAAACTCTTATGCATTTCCAATCACTTAGTTACTTATTTATCCATTAATCCTTCAAGCACGTTTAGTCTAAAAGCATGCATTATCCTTTGAGAGATTTGAATGTATTCTCATATATTAATACCTCAATTTATCTTCTTAGATTTTCCAATACAGCACATAATTAACCTTATCTTATTACTAATCTCCTTCTTTCAACTATATCAAAATGAGATTGTAAATTCTTCTAATGATACTATAAATGAGCTCATTTGTTTTGCCAACCTTATAATCTTTCATAATTTCCTCACTTGGTATTGGCATCCCTTTTAGTTCTTAAAATTCATCTTTAGTCGACTTAATGTTCCTCTTGATTCTTCACATCGTGATTTATCTCAATAAATTTCCAATTTCCCTTTTTACTTACATGTCACAATGTATGGGGTAATAAAGAAACTTTTCAATTCATATATCATTCTCCAAATCATTTAAATCTCTGCATAACAATGCTCAACTTGTAAATTTATTTTCATACTTTTCAGACCTTGCTCATGCATCCGAAACATTAGATGTTCCTAGTGTCGTGGCGCTAGATAGTTAGCATCGCGACAATGCACTGCTGCAAACTTACCTTATCGAAGCAACTATTCTATCTTCATAGCTACTACTTTAATCACTCTCAACCATATGGCTTTCCTTTAAGCCCTTACCAAAATTTCCTTAATAGTTTATATTCTCTTAACCCTTCTTATCAATCAAATAAGTCTTACTTAGAGACATCCTTTCCATATGGTATGATGAATTTTCAATTATACACTACCACACATAATTATTCACCATTGCTAGTATTCCATAATTCCTTAATATTCACAACTAATTGTTTTCCTCGTCTTGCAACTCATATAATTCAACCATATCAACTTAAAATTATCATGAAATTTGTCCACCTTAATCATTCTCCATATGCTTACCTAATTATTAATGCAAGAATTTATTTTTCCCTTATTTTCATAATCACTTCTAATAATGTATATTATGTGAATTATCATCACACAGTATCATGGCACTATGCGCCTCCATTCCATCAACATTCATACTCCACAAGAAATAGTTAAAAGATTTACATACTTTTACCAATGCTAATCTCATTCAACCATGCATAACAAGTTTCAAATACCCAAGCAGATCGCTGATTTAATTACCATATATCCAGTTCGAATCACACAAGATTAACCATATCTTAGAGTCTCCAAACACATTATTTACAACCATAATTTAGTTCATCTACATCACCACAGTCTCACAATCCTACTCATTTCCTTTGGGCCATATGATCTCAATTGAATCACTGCTAGAGCTCGTACTGGTTGATGAGTCGTCATGTTCGTCCTCTTCAAGATTCTCCTCATCCTCATTGTTCTTCCAAGCTTGCTGTTGCCTCTCGAATTCCTCTCTACTGACAGGTGCAGCACTTATTTCGTAACCAAAAGGAAAGTCTCAGACAGCAGATACCTTCATAGGACCATAGATCCGGATGGCCTCTTTTTCCACCTTGTCAGTATTCTTTTTCCTCAGATTGATTTCATTACGTGCCATCCTTGCGAGGTGTCTCCAACCCATAAACATAATTTCATCTCCCAAGCGCACACATCCTATAGGAATTCATGTTGGCCTACTCATTACGCTTTCACCCTCGGGCACGTATCTACTCTGAGCGGTGGACTCCATCGACCCCTCTTTAGCACTAGGGGACCCTTTCCTTTTCTTCCCATTACTATTCATGTTGTATCGTAGGGGCACCTCGAAAACCTATACACAAACATGCGTTAATTCTTGACCCTTATGTACTAAGATAAAGGTAGGATTCTAGATGAATAAGAGTTTATGTAGCCTCCTTCCCTTTATTCATGTTGTGCACCCATAAACCAAGGATAGGACTCTACACTAACTCTAACAATTTTGCTAACAAACACAAAAAATCCTAGGACTCAGCTAAACCTAGGGCTCTAATATCAAGTGTGTAACAACCCTCTTTCAAATCGCTATCGATGTTCGAGACCCCTAGAACAGACTTGCTAAGTCCCAAACAAGCCTAAATAAAAGATTCTCGATAGTTCACTATACACTATCACCAATCTAAATATTAATGCTTACACCATGTATTCTCATGACATGATTAGAACCATAGACATAATGAATCAATTTGATCCTTAATTCATACAGTCATAAGTGTATATAATGAAGTCTAAAGTCTCCAATTTGTCATTTATATCAAGACCAATATCCATTTACATATTAATAAACAAAATACTATGACTCGACTTCTAACAGCGAAGTGACTCGAAATGGAAAGCTAAGAGGTGCAATTACCTATGATGCAATAAGTCTCGATGTGTTGAACAGTGTACTTGAGCGAATTACTTATCTGCAAAAGGAAATAAGGGGGGTGAGTCTCACAAACTCAGTGATCATAGACTCCATGAGTAGGGTGTAGATGGGAAACAAGCATGAAGCAAATAAATTTGAACATTAAAATGCATGATTATATAAACAATTTAATTCAAAGGAAGTTTGTGCCTTATATGAAAAATCGAGAATTTCTTATGCATTGTAATCATTCCAAGAAGTATACATAAACAGGGTAGGTAAAATTTTCCATGCCCAAACAGATTAATAACCTTATTCAAAGTAAATCATTTCAAGTATCACTTTAAATCTAGTGTACTTAAAAGATTTCTGCCATCGAAATCATTTGTCGTCATACTCAAATCAAATCCATAGAATCGAGCAAGCTCCCACGAATCAAATGTTATTCAAACTTATACACAAATCAAAAATCGCCTCATACACGAGGAGTTAAAATTCAAGCCACAGTATAAACAGGGGTGCTGCAGAAAATCGTATAGTTCAATTTTCACCATGCAAAGAAATACGAGCTTGAAAACGAAAAAGATGTCACTTCAAGTAGGTAATAGTAATAAAATGCATGGTCTCGCTACCACGTAATAACATCTAAGAGCCTTGCTTCCACCAGATTCCCACATGCCATGGCAGTCTCCACGATGTTAGCCGACATCAAAGAAATCAAGCGGTCGCAACTGCAAATATCACTAGTGGCCTAGACACATATAACAACCCGTGGCCTTGCCACGTATATCACAGACCTTGGCCCCAACCATGTTTAACAGCCCCTCGGGACCCAAAGGTTCTCTAACTTGAGCTCACTCGTGTGCGAGGGTCACACTTAACCGAAGTGACAACCGACCTACTTTTGAATCTCCCGATTTAGTAAAACTATTTATAAATCCAAATCGAGTTTTCAAATGATCGTTTCAAATCGTTTTCAAAATACCAGTCGCAATATCGTCATAAAACCCTTTTTATAAGACTTTATGTCATAAACCTTTACACGATATTTTAATATCAAAATATCATGGTGAATAAGTGATTAAATCCATGAATGCACATCACACAAACTATAAGGCACTTGCTGATAGGAATCATGTGGAAAAGTTTGTTTCTCGATTTAAAAATCCTTTACGTATACAATTGATACATATATAAGTAAAACACTTTCAAACTTTATAACATTCACAATCTCCTAGAAATTCTACCAGCTCATGTTTTCCACAAATTTGCATTTAAAGTAAACCATACGTATATATAAATAAGTATGGAAATTTTAAAATAGACACCCCCTACTCACCTTACGATAGCGGGATACTATGTAGCTATTAGTTCGAAGGCATATGTAGCTATTCCTACTTGCTGGTCACCCGTTACTTACTCCAGCACTCCACCACAGCACACTATCTTTACTTTTGCACATCCTAGCAACAATCCAAATTCAATATCTTTAGTGTATATCATTTCCACTTCTCTTTCTCATTCAATCATGAATCCTTATTCAACTAATTTATATCTTGACACATTTTTACCAAAGTCACTTATATCCTTTACTTGCGTAATTCTTTAGATTATAAACACCAGCAACTTATTCACAACTCTAGCACACATATTAATCTTTTCTAAGGGTATTTATCATATTCAACAATCATTGCTGCACCAATAACCTAGCATATGGCAGCAATTATAATTTACTTCCATCAAGCATTTTCTAAATCCACATGCACCACAATTTACATCTACATGCTGCCACCAATCAGAATATCAATATTCATTCATGCACACCAATATTCATAGCCTTTTAAACCTCTCACAACAATACACATTCACACATTACATTGTTCTAAACTTTAAACTACCACAATTGCTCCTAACCGTACTCACAACATCACATTAACATCACACTTTGCATGTCTCACCACTTCTCTTTCACCTTAATTCCACTAGACACCCACGGGTTTGGTGGCTTGCATGTCACCAAATGGTCTCCAAACCTAGCCAATCTTTACTGCCATAAGCACAAACAATCAACATATATCTCATTTTCCTTTCTACTTGTGATTTAGAGGTTATAAGAGTTACCCACCACTTAATCTAGCTCAAAACCACCATGCATTCCAAGTTTCTTCCACATGCATGCCTTGGGTTCCTTGGATTTTTGTTGATCCTTGCTACCATAAACAAAACCTCACATTATAATTGGTTTAAAATGAATGCATTCAAACAAAACAACAATTTTACTTTCCTTACCTCAGAATCTTCAAGACAAACCACCAAAATCTTTCTAAACCTCAACAATGGTGTGTGGGTGGGGAGGAAAACCTCTTAGTTTTCTCATTTCTCCTCCAAGGTCGAGCCCCCCTCCAAGCTTTTCCTCTCCTTCCTTCCTTCCTCTTTCTCCTTTCTTTCTTCTCTTTCTCTTTCTCACTTTTATTTCTCTCTTTTTCTTACTCTCAAGTGGAATTTTGTCAAGCTTTCTTTCTTTTTTTCCTTCTCTAAATGGTCAGCCTTCTCTCTCAATTTCTTAAGCTAACCACATTTCTCTCTTTTTTGCTCACTCAAAGGCATGGTTTTGCTAAGCCTTCAAGCCATTTTCTTTTTCCTTTTTCTTTCTTTTTAATTGTTTATTACATTGCCACTCATTTGAACTAATCACATTTCATGCATTCGTATTCTCTTCATTTCATTTGGCCAACTCCTAAGACTAATCAAAATACATGCATCAATATCCTTTTATTCTTATTTGGCCATTTTGCTAACCAATAAGCTTTCACGCACCAATTTCCTTTCTTCCACATTGGCTAAATATCCATCCTTCAGTATACTTTATTTCTTTATTCCACCAATCATACTTCATGCACAACTTAATCTTATATTTTATTTGGTCTCCTATTAATTTATTCAAGTCATATAGACATCACATCTTCTTTTTCTTATTTTGCCACCTAATGTACCAATACCATTGCATGCAAATTAGATTTAATCTTACTTTTACTATTTTTCCATTTCACCATGCATGGTGGGGGTCCCACATGTTCCCCACTAACTTCCTCCTTTTACATGCCGTTATTTGCATGTAATAGTGAATTTTTGCATGCAAATTCCATCATTCCACATAATATAACTTCCCTTGGTTAGTAAATTTCCACTTAGCTCCAAATTGTAGTAATTGCACATAAGTCCTCAACTTTTTCTTATTTACCATTTGTCCCACCAAATTTTTCATCCTTTATAATTTAATCCTCTATCATTTCTTTTAATTTCAATTTCCTCCTATCTTTCTTCCTTTACATGTATACAATTAAAATATATAACTTGCACTTCACCAAGATATCACCATAATATTTAAATATATACTTACCTGCTCGTGTTCTATTAAATAAAGACATGCGAGTCTCACTTACGTCGTTCTTTTCCAAAAATTCTCTCGTTCTTTTTCTCCCCCACTAGATTGACCTTATACTCCTATTCCATGACTAATCTCGACATCAAATAAAATATTAATATTTTAATATTATTTTATTAATAAAATATTATTTGATTTCAAAAATTTTACACTTGTTTCCTTGGGTCTCAAAACATCCTATTATGCCTTGGTTTACTTCTAAATCACCTTTTAACGTGCTAATTTGTTCTCGATAGAAATATTATTATTTAATTATTATTTTCGCGCGTGCAAAATATTTTACTCTTGAATATTCCTTTCACCCTTCACCGCTCTTTAGCGCATAAATTTATGTCAATTAATCCTTCGTCCTACTAATACGGTTACGTTGACTACTATACGGGGATACGGGGTGTTACAAATGCTACTTTGTTAGTATCAATATC
Organism: Theobroma cacao; assembly: GCF_000208745.1. Taxonomy (NCBI): domain Eukaryota; kingdom Viridiplantae; phylum Streptophyta; class Magnoliopsida; order Malvales; family Malvaceae; genus Theobroma; species Theobroma cacao. The sequence goes on from NC_030852.1 coordinate 8,627,472, forward strand.
AATCACTTGGCATCCATTGGAATCAAAGCATACTTTAAAACCACTACCACAAAGCTAACTAATACTTAATAGGTTATGCCTTATACCTTTGACAAATAAAACATGCTTGATTTGAGTTTGAGAGATGTTACAAATGGTTCCAATTCCTTGGATAATACCTTTGGAGTCATCACCAAAAGAAACACTACCCCTTTTCTTCCTATCAAGCTTTATGAATAGTTTCTCATTGTTAGTCATGTATATTGAGCAGCCACTGTCCAAATACCAAGGCTACCTTTTTTTGGTTAAGCTTCAAAACATTTGTCCTTTTGCCTTTGCTTAACCTACAAAATAGATTTTCAGTTTTTCTTTAGAAGCACCCACTCTTTGATGCGTCTTTGGGGGTTAACTAACACATGGGATCCTTTGGCCACCCAAACCAATTTGGTTTTGGGAAGGCTACTTCCATTATGAAAATAGTTGTAAGGTAAGTGACCTTTCTTGTCGCACACATAATAGTATTGTGAAAAAGCATTATTCTTCTTTCTAAACATTACATTTCTTTTTGGTTTTTCTTCATTTTTCTATTTTGGTTTTGAGCTTTCCTCCATTAAAACGCTAAGTGCGATATTTTCATCTACACTCTTGGTAATTCTAAATTTTCATTTTCTAATTCCAACTTTAGAATTTCAAAATCTGTTTTTGAGTGCTCAAGTTCTATTTGAAAAATGTTTCTTTAATCAGCACTACAATTAAAATCATGCTCGATTTTTTCATGTTCATCATCCAATTCCAAAGCTTTCTTTCTCAGCGCTTTATATTTTAATGCAAGTTTTTCAAATTCAACATATTGACAATCATATTCATCTTGGAGTTCATCATAAGAGATATCACATGAATAAGAAGTTACCTCAATTTCTTTTTTCTTTTTTGCCATTAAGCAAAAGTTTGCTCGTTCCTCTAATTTTTTTTTCTTCTTTTGAACTTGAGGAATCACTATCAGACAATGTTGCTGGCACCATATCTCATTTTGGTTTCTTCATTTTCTTTGAAGTTTCTTCCTTGAGTAATGAGCATTTAGATATAAAGTTTCCAAGTTTTTTACATTCAAAATAGATCATTTCATCATTTTTGCTGAAATCACCCTCGTGCTTGTTTTTCTAAAAAAAACCTTGATCCTTTTTCAAATTTTTTCTCCCAAACCTTCTGCTTTTTCATCCCATGAACTTTCTAAATCTTCTAGCCATTATGGCCAATTCTTCATCATCATCACTTGACAAATCTTCAAGTTCTTCCTCAAGTGTGCTAATCTTGAGTGCAAGATTTTTCTTTTTCTCTTTAGCTTCTATTTTTTCCTCCCATTCTTCTTCTTTCATTTGAAGTTCATGTGTGACAATTGAGCCACAAATTTCATCAAGTGTGAACATATTAAGGTCCTTGGCCTCTTAAATGGCATTGACTTTGGGTTTCTAGCTTTTTGGGAGGCATCTAAGCAATCTTTTCACTAACTCATGTTCAAGGATGGTTTTACCAAGTTGATTGAGCTTGTTTGTAATGTTGGTAAGCCTACGAACATAGTAGAAATGTCTTTACCCAATTCTATTATAAACATTTCATAGTTATGGGTGAATAAGACAATTTTGGACTCCTTACGTTGTGAAGTCCCTTCATGGATGACTCTAAGTTTTTCCCAAATCTCTTTGACTATGGTACAACTAGAAATTTTATCGAATTCAATAATAATCAACACATAGGGGAGAGTGTTGATAGCTTTGAAATTAGTTTGAACTTTTTTAACTTTGGCTTTAGTCCAATCTGCCCTTGGTTTGGGAATTCTTTTTCCAGTGACAAAACTAGGTGATGTGTAGATATAAAGTCCTCTCGTAATCACAACTCATATCTCATACTCAAAAGCTCTAATGTAAATAAGCATCTTAGTGCTCTAATGTGCATAATTTGATCCATTAAATGGGAGAGGCCTATTTGTGGATTGTTCCTTAGCAATAATAAACTTTTGTAGAGCCATTTGGATCTCCCTAAGGATGAATTCTTCAAATTCATCAAGTGTATATATGAACACATTATTTGTCAAAATTTTTACCTTTTCTTCCTGATATAAGGATGAACATGGTTTACAAGGTAAGGAACTCACCTCACAACGTTGTCATACGGATTTAATTTTGCTTGGTTCTTTACCACTTGTTGAATTTTCCTTTTCATAATCTTCTTCCTCTAGCTCTTTCTCTCCATACAAAGATTCTAGTTTCTCCAATATTTCATTGGCACTATTGGATATGGAGACTCTATTGTATGTTTCTTATTTGAGTGTAGTAAAGAGAATATTCATGGCTTCGTGTCACAGCCCAAAACCCAAGCCATGACCGACGCATGGGCCCAATAGGCATAGCCCACTAAGCCCAAGCAAGCCTCTTTCTATAATCGAGTTCATCATTTCATCAATCATACATCACCATTTCTAAACCACAATTCTCAATTATACGTATTTTGGTAATATAACATAGCAACCAAATATTTATATTTGTAATATCCCAAAGTATTGTCATTCATTGCCCTCTCATAATTGCATCATCAATCAAAATATACATATATCGTTTGCAAAATGATCTTAGCACTTCACATCTAATGTACATATGCACATGCAAAGGACTCCTAATGACTAGCAGAGTGACTTTGGATAGGGGATACAGCTATTGAATGCCATGATACCTATCAAGGGTGAACACTAGTGGACCCCTCAATCTATGTCCTAACTACCTCCGGATCTGAAAACATGAAGTTAAAAAGAGTGAGTATAAACCCAGTGAGTGAACATAGGAAAGGAACAAGCATACGATACGTAGAGTCTTTGAAAACATGATGCACCCATTTTAAAACAATGCAATTTGTATATCATAAACCACTCGATACCATGTTGATGGTTAACTCGATTTAAAACATTTAGGAAGTTCAACTTTCAACATTCAATGCAATCACATAATATTTTCTCTAACATTTTTATGGTATGTGTAAACATGTATACAACCACCGATCATCAGCACATGTGCACTCCCACACCGTACATAGCTGGAATCATCATCGTCTGGTCATCAGCTCATGTTCACTCCTACACCACACATAGCTAGAATCATCACCCACCAGTCATCAGCTCATGTGCACTCTCACATCGTACATAGCTAGAATTACCTATCATCACCGACATGTGCCCTCCCACACCACACATGCACAGTTACAACTATCACTCAACATTACATTTCAATGCATGGCACATGTAACAACATGTAACAAGAATCTTTGCATAACAATACATCACATGCCACAAATCAATTGGCCATTCAACATAATATTTCAAGTATGTAATTCATCACATTGTACATATCGCATAATATAGAAACACATGAGTTAATCACAATGCACAATTTCACAACGTAAAGACATTTCCTCAAGGGCTTGTTCCCAAGCACATTTTTAAAGCAAAGACAAAGAAAACTTTTCAAATGATCCATTCAAACACATGTGCATTTATTTCAAATCATTTTTTTTAAATGCAAGTTCACTCACCTTGGTAATGCCACCTTACAAAATTGACACCAATAAGACTTTACTCCAAGTTAAGTCTTGAAGTGCCATTAAAACCTATATTTGCCAATAATCAATAATAGCCTCAAATACATCATAAATTTGAACTTAATAATTCTAATAAGCATACGCTTGATAAACTACATTCTAGCCTAATTTTTAACCTAGAATTCTAGTCTAATTCTCAAACCCATCATATCAACTATTCTAATTTAAAGGTTCTTTCCCTTGGCGAGCTTGGAGGCATAAAGATCAACAAAAACCTAATATTTCCAAGAAAAAAAATTTGAAGAAATTAGGAAATAATATCTGAAAATATAATCCATAAATTCATAAATTCCAAGAGTTGAAAATATATACCTTTTAGCCTTAAATATGGAGATTTTAAGTGAAAATTCAAGTGTTGGTGATAGTGGAGTAGAAATAGAAAAATAAAAGAAAGAAAGAGAGATTTTTCCTTCTCTTTCCTAAGGTTTAGTTGTGCTAGAAAATGGAGTTAGAAGCTGCAGGTTTGGTGCCCAAGAAGTTAGGAGAAGGAAGGAGTAGGAAAAGAAAATGAAGAAAATTTGATTTTTCATGGTGAAATGAAAATGGAGTTAGAAGCATGAAGAAGAAGAATAAGAAGCTAATGGAAGTGAGAAGAAAGTGCTGAAACTTTAGATATTTATCTCTTAAGTTAGTCAAAGTTTCACATAATTTACAAAAATACCCTTTTTGTTCTTTTGGTGTAGTACTTTCAATTTAACAAGGATTTTGACTACATTTCGATTAGAACTGGGTAAAGTAGTAAACATCAAAGTTGTAGCTCTACCTCTTAGCTTTCTAATGGTTTTAAATTCATGTCATTTGGATTTCTCTAGTGGGAGATATACTTGAAAAACTGAAACATATGCAAATAGAGCAACAGTCCATTATGCACCTTTCTTCACCAATTGAGTTTAATTTTTGATCCTACTCCTATAAAAACATGAAATAAATCTAAATAACATAAAACTAACATTATTAACTTAAAATAAATATTTAAACATAAATTAGACTAAACTAATAAAATAAATAAAAGTAAATATATTCGATCTTAAATCTAGTCCAACTTAGACTAATTAGGTATTTAATCTCCCTTTAAATATGCGAATTTGATGTACTCATCAGTCTACCTCTAGTTACGTAGCTATGGAGGTCAAGGTTTCACACTTCGACATTCAACTCTAGCAATCTCTAGTCATTTGAGTCCCACTGATGCATTTCATTAATCAACTTAAGTGGTTCATCTTCAATTGTTCTCCATATTCCAAGATCATATGTTTGAATGAATTGCCTCATTTAAATGTTCCACTGGGAATAGTTTTCACCACTAAATTTTGGAAATTTCACAGATAAACTTTCTCTATTGGGAATTAATAGAGTAGAATCTATGTCCATTGAGATGATATCTTTAGGTTCTTCTTGTTGATTATTGTCATTTTCTTCAACACTTGCATTATGTTTTGCTACTTTAAGTTTCACACATATCTCTTTGATGAAAGTTGGTGACTTAGACATTCAGAATTAATATTGTTGGTCTTAAGGTGTGCTAGAGGGGGTGAATAGCATTTAAAAATTTTTTTGATGTCAACTCTTGTGTTTATGACTCTTTAAGAGATAACGAAAAAGGGCTAAAACTTGTTAATGTTAAAGAACACCAAGTAAGGAGAGGTAAAGGGAAGTGGACAAACCACAAGTGTTTATAGTGGTTCGATCCCCTTAACCTACATCCACTACCTTGATCTCCCAATCAAGGATTTTCAACCCACCTTCACTATACTAATGGAATTAATAGCTTTCACCAAGCTTTTACAAGGTGAGCTTATAATTTAAGCTCTAATCCATTACAAATACCCCAAAAGTGCTTCCCATACTCTAATTAAACAAGAAAAGAGAAGAAAAAGAAGTACATGTGGTCACCCTTTTTGATCTAAAATAAATACAATCAACCTCATACACTTTTACAAGAATAAGAATGAAAAACAGTAGTGTAAGAATGGATTTTTTTGCTTTTTGCTCAAAATAGGCACTTAATAGGTTATTTCTTGCTTCTTTGATCGTTGGAGCTTTAATTTATACTTGAGGAGTTAGATTTTGTTGTTAAGGATAGTTTTTAGCTGTTAGGAACAACTTTGATGCCATTCTACCCGTTATTTTGTCCTCTAGCATTTAAATTTAAAAAGGTAGATAGTGTTCCATTAACTGGTTAAAGGCAGGCTCTAATCGATTAAGCTTTCTCTGACTTGCACTATCTAGCAACTCTGTTCACCGTGTTAACTAATTAAAAGAGACTCTAATCGATTAGGAACTCTCTGTCTTCAAAATTCTCTATCCAACAAATTTCCTTTAATTGGTTAACCATATCTTTAACTTATTGAAGCTTATCTGCTTTCATCTTTAATCGACTAAAATCAGCTTTAACCAATCAAAAAATTTTTAAATTTTAATTTCTCCATTTTGGCTTCCTTCAATGGTTAATCTTATTTTAAATTTGGATTTTGACGCTTCATGGTACTTTATGTCTTATGCTTTAATCGAATAATCATATTCCTTAACCGATTAGCATGCCTTTGTCTTTAACTTCCAACACCTTCTTAATAAATTAAGCCTTGTGCTAACTGATTAAGGTTTTTGTACCTTGCTTTTATATAGCACCCAATCATGCCTTAACTGGTTAAGGCTTCACGTTAATCAGTTAATAGTTTTCTGTCCTCACTAATCACTTTCTTCTTTTTGTCTTTAATTGTTTAACTCATCTTCAAATTTAACAAGCATCTTGTCTTACCTTTAATTAACAAATTTTTCAGAGGAATTAAACTATATCCTATACATTCAAATAGTGAAGTTAGACATTAATGTATAAGGAATGTTTTCTTATCATCAAAAACATACAGAGTCAACAAAGATATTATAGATTTCCTTTTTGTTTGCTTCACTCTGCATCATTTCCATCTAAATGATCATCAAGTACCATATAGCAGAGGTTTACAATCTCTTTTTCTTTTTTCATTTTGTGACTCATCACTATCACTCCAAGCAACAATCATTGCTTTCTTTTTGGATCCCTTAAGGTATTCGTTTTCCAAATTTGGACACTATAACTGATATGACCAGGCTATTTACATTCATAATAGATAATGTCATCTATTGCTTGATCATCTTTTGGCATGTCTCTTCTTAGATTTTTCTTGATTCCTCTCTTCTAAAAATTCTTTTGCTTTCTTGTTTGTTTCTCAAAAACCTATTAAATCTTCTAATTAGCAATGTTATCTCTTCATCAACACATTTAAAGTTATTTTTGTTTTCTTCCTCAACTACCATGAGAGCAAGACTTGTCTTCTTGGTTTCTCCTCTAATGGCTTCATCACTTTCTTTGTCATGCCTTAAAGTTAATTCATAGGTAATCAAAGAACCTAGAAGCTCATCTAACTTAAGTACATTAAGGTTTTTGGCTTTTTCTATGGTAATGCCCTTAGGTATCCATGACTTGGGTCGACAATGAAGGATTTTCTTCACCAACTAATCATTAGGAAACTCTCTTTCTAGAGCTTTTAATCCTCTAATAATCTTTGTAAATCTCTCAAAACATTTTTTTTAAATGATGGTTTATTCTAAACTCCCTCTATCGAGTTACATTTAGAGACCCAAGACATTACAACTGGTGATCATACAATGAAAGGCGTTAAGTACAAAATTAAAAAACCATGCATCATCCATTAATACTAAGCAAGGAAAAATCAAATATTCAAACCACATTATGAAATAACCCATAATCCTAGAAAACAAATTTAGTTTATCATTCTTTTTAAAGCAGACATAATTAATTCAATAGAAAAGATCATTTCTGTAACAAAAGAACAAGAAAGAATTGGAGAGTAAAGCAATATCAAAGCCTATTTCGATTCTTGATCTTCGGTTGTCTTTAAATTCTTCTAGTTTATTTCGTTCAAAAGCCTTTTCTTTGCTTTCAAAACCTATTGTTTATTGTCTCCCTGAGCCTCTTCTCTCAGATGCTGAAAATCCTCTATTTATAGACTCTAAAAAAACCCTAAAAACTCATTTCTTGATTGGTTGTAGACTCATAATCCACATCAGAGCACCGCAACCTAGGTCTAGGGTTGCTGTAACATTCATGCCTTATATATATATTTTTGTTTCTCAATTGGCACCATGACGCTTCTCTTTAGGGTGCTGTGGTGCTAAAATATTGGGTTTTTGTATGGATTCCATTATACATGTCATGACCCAAATCCCGGGCCATGATTGGCGCATGAACTCAATAGACATAGCCCACTAAGCCTAAGCAAGCCTATCTATGTGACTTGTTCGTTATTCCATCAAAGTTACTAAAGTCACATTTCATAATTTCGAATCAACATAATGCTAATCATTGCCAACTCGTAATGGCATTACCCATCAAAATATACATATATTATCTACAACATGTATCTTAATAATTCACATCAGGTCTGTCTATACATCTAAAACAGGACACTCAATTTCTAGCGAAGAGACTCAGATGAAAGTACAGCTATTGAATATCGAGACACCTACCAAGAGTCAAATCTACGAGGACACCTCAACCTAGTTATCGATTGCCTCCTGATATGAAAACATGATGTTGCAAACAATGAGTACAAACTCAATGAGTGAACATAAGAAGGAAACAAGCAATCAATAAGAAGAATTTAGAAATGATGATGCACTTGTTTCAAAAACAATGCAATTGATTTTGTTTCTTACTAAAAACCCCTCATTTCAAACTTTGATTAATACCCTCATAGTGTTTCACAAACCCATGATCAATCCATGAACCTAAATGGGTGAAAAGTAGGTCAAAATCAAGCAAGGTAGCAAGCATGGCAGCAAGTTTCTCGCTATAGTGAAGTTCATTCTCGTTGCAGCGAGATTCAGGCGGTCAAAATAGAAAATTTCTCGCTGCAGCGAGAAATTATGTTAGTTTGCATGTGTTTTAGTTTTTCTATCATATCTTTCGTTAAAAAAGTTCAATTGACCTAATTTTTAAACCATTAGAAAGCTAAGAGATACGGCTAAAACTTTGATGTTTACTACTTTTCCAAGTACGAATGGGAAGGTGGTCAAAATCTTTATCGAAGTAAAAGCACTGCATCAAAACCTGAGAGTTTCTCGCTACAACGAGTTGTTGGCTACCAAAACAGAATGTTTCTAGCTGCAATGAGAAGTAGGGCACCTAAGTGTAAAAAGGACCTCCTTTGCACTAAAAATCCATTTGGTGTTACCATAAAAATCAATTTGTAAGAAAATGGGAAGTTCTCAAGATTCATCATGCCAATTTTAACATGCATTACAACCATAAACCATATTCATGAGCTTTCTATAACACACACAATTACATATACATACATCGTCATCATGTGCGCACTCGCTACTCACACACTCTATTATCATCATGTGTGCACTCCCTACTCGCACACTCCATCATCATCATGTGTGCACTCCCTACTCGCACACTTTAACATCACCACCCAACATCATTCATCAATACACAGCACATATTAATAAGATATATACACACCTACCAACATAATATAAAGCATACGGATTCATCCTTATACACATCTCACATTTCACAATATCAAAAACATTTAATCAAGGCTTGTTCCCTAGCACACATTTACAAAGAAAAGTTGGATAAAATCATTCAAATATCTTGTGCAAACACATTCACATTCCAAAAACAAGTTCGAAATGCAAGTCCACTCACTGGTATTATTTGAGCCTTTAGCCGATCCTAACTTCCCTAATTGTCCAAATAGGATGATGGGGCTTCGTTGGAACCTATCATCACATTAGCATTACCAATTTGTCAATTCACATACTTATAAAGTCTAAAGCTTTCTCTTAGCTAGCTTCCAATTGCCATTTAAATGGCTATCTATTTTCACTACCCTAATCACTCAAAAATGAGTGGATAACCTCAACTACAAACATTCACAATTCCCTAAAATATCTACCAACACATGCTATCCATAATTTTCATAATTAAAATAAATCATACTTATAGGTATATATTTATGAAAATTTTTAAAATTGACACCCTCTACTCACCTTGGTAGCTTGAAACTTTGAAATTCTTTCCAATAAATTTTCTAATCTATTATGGGAGCTTTCTCTCTCTAAACACCGAGCTAGTGAGAGAAAGTATGAAAGTGAGATTTTTCAAGGGTTTTAAAGTGAGAGAGTGAAAAAGCACAAGGATTTCATGAAAACGGGCACCGAGGCAAGAAAATTGGAGCTAGAGAGAGAAAGTTATGGAAACTTGAAGAGGACTCCCATGGAAGATGAAGAAACGTGAGAGGGAAGAAGGAAGAAGAAGAAGAAAAGCTGCTGGAGAATGAGGAAGCTGCTGGAAGAAAGATATTTATAGCTCATACTTATCCAACTCCCCTTGAAATTACGAAAATGCCCTTTAGAAAGTTAACTTGTTCTTCTCCAATCCTTTGTGCAATTTTTTTTTATTCTTCTGACATGGGGACAAGGTCCACAATGATCTAAACTACTCGAGTTTACGAAAACTTAAAATTTTGACTCGAGGTGAAAAATGACCATTTTGCCCCTGTTGTGAAAATTATCGAAACTTCTAGTTTTCTTTGTGTTTTCATCATTACACATTATTTATTCAGTTTTATGCCTATTTAAAGCTTAAAATATCATAAAACCTTTTTCTAAGAGCTTTTTAGAGGAACTGATGAAACTACCCCCAACCCGTGTTATTGCGTCTATGCGTAGTTTGAGCCTATAGGGGTTGAGGTCTCACATTTTCCCCCACTTAAAGAAATTCGATCCCCGAATTTAAATTCAACTATAAGGTAGCATACCTCTAAGCATCAAAGAGATGGGAATACTTTGTTTGCATCTCCTTCTCGGCTTCCCATGTCACCTTTTCACTGGTCTGATTTTGCCATAACACCTTTACCAAGGCTACATCTTTCGAATGGAGCTTCTTGACTTGCCGATCAAGGATAGCTACCGGTTGCTCCTCATAGGTCAGATCATTGTTCAGCTAGATGGTTTCATATCGTATTACATGTGATGGATCCGGGTTGTACTTCCTCAGCATTGACACAAGAAACACAGGGTGAATATTCGAAAGGTCTGGCGGTAGTACCAAACGATATGCCACTGCTCTAACCCTTTCTAAGATCTCGAAGGGTCCTATATATCGAGGGCTCAACTTTCCCTTCTTGCCAAACCTTATTCTCCCTTTCGTTGGTGAGACCTTTAAAAAGACATGATCTCCCACTTGAAATTCCAAGTCCCTCCGTTTGTTATCAGCATAGGGCTTTTGTCTACTTTGTGCTGTTAACATCCTTTGACGAATCATGCATATTTTCTCAGTGGCGTCCTACACCAACTTAGGCCCCAAGAGTTTCCTTTCTCCCACTTCTAGCCATCTAATAGGTGACCTGCACCTCCTTCCATATAATGCTTTAAATGGTGCCATTTGGATGCTAGTTTTGAAACTGTTGTTGTAGGCAAACTCCACTAAGGGTAAATATCAATCCCACCTAACCCCAAGGTCTATTACATAAGCCCTCAACATATCCTCCAATGTATGAATGGTCCGTTCAAATTGGCCATCGGTTTGCAGGTGGAAAGCTGTGCTAAAATCCAACTTAGTGCCCAATGCTTCCTGTAACTTTTCCTAGAACCTACTAGTGAATTGTGATCCTCTGTCAGATACTATAGAAACGGGAATGCCATGCAGTCGTATTATCTCATCTACATAAAGCTGAGCATAATGGGTAGCCCCATATGTAGTTTTAACCGGAAGGAAGTGAGCTAATTTAGCTAATCGATCTACTATGACCCAGATCAAATCGTAACCCCTACTAGTTCGAGGTAAACTTGTTACAAAGTCCATGGTAATACTCTCCCGCTTCCACTCGAGCATTGGTAACTGCTGTAATAGCCCTACAGGCCTTTGATGCTTAGCCTTAACCTATTGACAAACTAGGCACTTGGAGATGAACTCCGCTACATCTTTCTTGAGTCCTTCCCACCAATATACCTCTTTCGAATCTTGGTACATCTTTGTAGCTCTTGGATGTACCACATAGGCTGCCATGTGCGTTTCCTCCAATATTTCTCTCCTTAATCCATCACTATCAGGCACATATAGTCTAGTTTCATACCTCATCACTCCATCTGTGCCTTTAGTAAACATATTTCCTTTTTTTCCTTGAGGGTCCTCTAAGGCCTTAGCTACGAACTCATCTTTGCTTTGTGCTTTTTTAATCTGATCCATTAAGACAGGCCTCACTTTAAAGTGTGCTAGCAATGCACCTCCCTCCAAAACTTCCAAGTGCACACCTATGTCTCCCAAGCTATGCACCTCCCTAATCAAGAATCTTCTATCTGTGGAGATATGTGCCAGGCTCCCCATCAATTTTCGACTCAAGGCATCGGCCACTACATTTGCCTTACCCGGATGATGGAGATCCTTTAGCAACTCCATCCACCTACATTGTCGCAAGTTAAGATCTCTCTGCTGAAATATATACTTCAGGTTTTTGTGGTCCGTATATATCTCACAAGTCTCACCATACAAATAATGTCTCCAAATCTTTAAGGCAAACAAGATTGCTGCCATCTCCAAATCGTGTGCGGGGTAATTTTACTCATGCTTTTTAAGTTGCCTTGATGCATATGCAATAACTTTCCCCTACTGCATTAATACACACCCTAAACCAACCCGCGATGCATCACAGAATACCGTGTAACCCCTTGTGCCTTGTGGTAGGCTTAATACTAGAGTTATGGTGAGATAGGTCTTAAGCTTCTCAAAGTTATTCTCACAAGCATCTAACCACTCAAATTTTGTATCTTTACGTGTCAGCTTAGTCAGAGGGGCAACTATTTTGGAGAAATCCTGCACAAAACAACAATAGTAGCCAACCAACCCAAAAAGCTTCTAATCTCCGTAACTAACGTTGGCCTTGGCCACTTTTTCACTACTTCAACTTTCTTTGGATCAACATATACCTCATCCTTAGATACCACATGTCCCAAGAATGCAACGCTTTTAAGCCAGAACTCACACTTGGAGAACTTGGCATATTGTCGATGTTGTCTCAAAGTTTAGAGCACTATCTTAATATGTTGCTCGTGCTCTTCTCAACTCTTCGAGTAGATCAAGATGTCATCAATAAACACCACCACAAACTTGTCCAAATAGGGCTTGAACACCCGGTTAATCAAATCCATAAAGGCCGCAGTGGCATTCGTAACCCAAATGACATCACCAAGAACTCATAATGCCCATATCTTGTTCGAAATGTGGTCTTGGGTATATCTTCATTTAGGATCCTCAACTGATGGTACCTAGATCGCAGATCTATTTTAGAGAAACATTGTTGTCAAGCCCAGCTCTATAATATATTTGCCATATTGTATAGGTCCTTGATAGAATCGTTAAAAGATGATATTGTACCTAATGGTACAATTAAGTTGAATTAAGCCTCGAACTAGTCCAAATAGAGATTTTAAGATGAAATTGAGAATTTTAAAAACTCAGAATGACTTAATATGGTGATTTGGAGTCAAATTGGAATTTTCATGACATAGGGGTAAAATGGCCATTTTGCCACCTAAGGGCAAAATTAGAATTTTACACCACCCACACTTGTCATGCCTAAGGATTTCATTCATTAACATTTTATATTATGGATAATTGAGATATTTTATGTGGTGGAGAAAGAAAGCTTAGTTGTTAAGTGTTAAACATGGACCAATGGAATGGTGACAAGTGGCAAGCTTTCATTTCTTTATAATTTACATTAAAAATCGGCATATGACTCTCCCATTTCACTAGCATATGTTCGGCCTCACCAAGGAAAAGAGGAAAGAAAGAAAGAACAAAACCTTAGTTAGAAAAATTCAAGAGAAAATTTTAGAATTTCAAGGAATCAAGTGACAAAAGGTAAGATTTTTTAATTTTAGCTTGAGATCTATCTTTCCTAAGCATTCTTTCTTATTTTTCGTGGTTGAAATTCATGATTTCATGATGGATCCCTTGTTGGCCGAACCTAGGGGGAGAAGATTTGATGATGAATTTAGTTGGAAAACATGTTATTCTAGTGTTTATAGTTGGTTGGTGATGTGTAGCATGAAAAGCAAACAAGAAAAATTCATGTTCTTCCATCACCCTCATTAGCCAAATCTTCCTTATGGTATGTTGATGGTGGATTTGATTTTATTTCAAGTGATTTGGTTAGGAACTAATGATTTATGGTATAAAAAAAAATCAAGTATGAAAACCATAGTGTTTATGTACCCACCATGGCCGAATTTCATAAGAAACCTAGTGATGATGATTCTTGTGATATCTTGTGTTATTTGGTTAGAATTTAATGAATGGTGGTGATGGAAATAAAAAATGGTAATTTTAAAGTATAGTTCTTTTAGTAAATAAGTTGAATAGTAATGAGAAAGTCAAGCTCATTGAGGCACTTTGGTGTATTTTGGGACATTGGAAATTTGATGAATATAATTGGAGTCAATTTGGATGTTTTGGTTAAATCAAAGGTAGAGAGTTCGAATTAGGTCAAAAATCGAACCATTCCGATCACAATTGAACCAACCTATAACACCGTCTTTAAGTGACTATCCGAACAACCTTATGCATTCATATAGAGCCTGAAATAGATTTATAATGACATGACACAATATATTAAATTATTTGTCGTGTATTGTGTATAGGTGGTGAGTCTTCTAACAAGGGTAAAGACATTCTGCTAGAGGACCAAGAATAGGAGTATTTCGAACTCCCGATATAGTGAGTAACCTTATTATCGTCTTAATTATCTAAGTAGTTTTTATTCGATTTTATAGAAAAATGAGTTTAAATAATAAATCCTTATGTTTTATAAGTAAAATGTGATTAAATGAAATGAGTTTTATAAATCATTTTGAAATTGAATAATGATTTTAGAAATTGAGTAATTGGAGATTGTTTGATTGTGTTGTAAATTTATGGTTTGAATTGAATGGCTTATGGTGATATTGGCATGAATGGCTGACTTGGAAATTGTGTTGAAATTGCATGAACTGTTTGTTTTGCCTTGACAAGCTAGGTAGTAATATAATTGCCATGTCATGCTGTCGAAACTTTTATTGATTTGGTTGTATATCGATTAGCTTACTGCAGTGGGCGGGTTTTCGTAGACCAACCTATTAAAGGGGCACGGTAAACCCGTTATATTTACCTTAGTAAGAGAGGCACGGAGGGTATCTCCTAAGGTAAAGCTTTAGAGTTCACTACACACTAAACCACCACATGAGAGTGAACTCAGCCAACGCCAAGGAACGGCTATGTTTTAAAACATACAAATATAATTTATGGATATATGTCTTTTCTTGAACAACCTTGGCAGACTCAGTTAGTTGCCTTGGCCAAGGTATCTTTGAGAATAAGTTTTGGCACAAGTCAAATTTTTAAGAAATTCATAAGCCATGTTGATTATTTGAGTGAAATGAATTTATTTTGTTTAGTTGAAATGAGTTTGAAACATTATGAATCATAGTACGATGAACTATTTTAAGTTGTCTCCATTTACTCGACTTTAGATATTTTAGATGATGTCTGTTTACTCACTGAGTTTATATAAACTCACCACCCTCCTTTCCACTCATTCAGGCTTAGGTTAGTCTATAGATAGTTGATTTCGTCGAGGGCTACAGTTGGATTTGCATCTTCAAAAATCGTGGGTCGTAGCCTTTGTTACTTTTAGTCATTCGGGGGGTCCACATGTCATTGTAAATTAAATGGTACACTCTAGCTCACTGTGTTACTGTATGTACGAATTTATTTTGCTTTTACGCTACAAAAATTATTTACGGATATCTCTATAAATATTGTTTCATAAGAAAATAGAATATTTTATTTAATATTTTTATTTTATTCTAATAGCTATCATTTCATTTTAAATGAATGTTTTAGACATCTAAACTTATTTTTGGTTATGAAATATGTATCTTTCACTCATATACTACATTCTTAGATGGTTTCGAAATTTAGGGGGAAAAATGATCAAAATACCCCTGTGAGACAAAAATTATTTTTTTATTATTTTGGTTTGGAAATAGCTTATAATCTTTTAAAATATGATATTAGCAACTGTTGCTCGTAGGGGAGGAGAGAAAACTAATATTAAAGCCTTGCGAGATTTTGGTTGGCATTTCGGGTAATGAATGTCTATCGGGACATCACGGCGGCTGTCACGGGCTCTAGGAGAGTATTCAGTCGTGACAATTCTTGTGGTATCAGAGCCATTGGTTTCAAAGTTATTTTAAAAATTTACAGTGTCAATGTGGCCCCAAGTTAAGTTAGGTTAGGTTAGTTGAATGCATGCATTTGCATATAGAAACCTACTCGTTCTTGTCATGTGTAAATAATTAAGAAATTATTGTTTGATTGCGTATGGGTTTTGAGGTGCGGCGGTTGCACACACCATGTCTAGGAGAGATGGTAGTCCCGATGCCTCTCATAGTATTAGCGAGGGATTGCTAGATTCTACTGCTAGGAGCCGATGGCAACCCGAACCAAGTAGTCTAGAAAGTTCCTCGCCTAGAATTCCTATTAATTGAATTCCATCGGATTTGGAGATGTGGGTTCATGAAAAAGAAAGCTTCGACCCTTGTGAGACCATTGAAAGTGCTGATAGTAATGACATTAATGTAAGCATGAGAAATTCCCTTTTGAAAGAGTCTAAGGAATACACTGAAGAAAGGGGGAAAATAATGATAGCTGAAGGGGATTATCATCCTAGGAAGGTATCTGTACCCGTTGTTCGACACTTTCCTCCAGGCTATGGGAGAATTGTAAGGGAACAACAAGAAAAGAATGAAGAGAAAGTAACTGTTGTAAATTATCCTCCTACGAAGGTGACTGCTGTACGACATTTTCCTCCTGGATGTGGAATAGGTGCCGCACCTGTGAGTGATGAAGAATGCAAGAGAAGACAGAAACCTTGGATTTAGGAACAAAGGAGAAAATCTCAAGAGGTGGAGGAGGACTTGAAAGAGGATCTTAAAAAGGACTTGGAGTAGAATTTTTCGATAAGTTCAAATTAAGATGATGATCTTAATGACAGGTAATATTTTCGTGGGATTTTGTACTACTTTAACTCTAGGTAGATGTAGTGTAAAGGAGATAATAGTTATCTGTACAAAGAAGTTAATAGTTTGGCTTTTAAAGTGTATGACGAGAATGGATTATAAAGTAGCTGTTTAAATGACTGGATGTATATGGGAATTTTTTTGGTAGGACAGAAGTGGAACAGCATTATGGCTATTAAGGAAAGATATTTATCTTAGTGGTACGGTTGATCACCTTAGATAATTATTGAAAACTGATGTGGAAAGTCATTAATGATTCAAGCAATCACCCTAACTAACAATGAATATATGTTGCAGTACTAAGAAATGAATACCGATTAATGTGATGAACTTTTGGGGTGATAACCCTAGATTTTGACGAGGTATAAAAGGCCATTTGAATTGATAATGTTTGTTGAAAATTATTACTTATCGTAGTATGTGAGTTTTTGATATGATTCCAAATGCAAGGCTAAATAAATAAAATTCTGGTTTATGGGACAAATTGTATCAGAGAAGATGATTCCCAAGCAAACACATTGAGCTAGGGGACTATGTTATAATAAGTGGGTTCAATGTGTTGTAATTGCACAGGATATTGGGAAATAGTGTGGTAAGACTAACAATTAATCATGCAGATGTGAAATTGGGAATCTTAATTGTAGTTACAATTCGAAAAGATATGGAAAGGATCAATAAGGCTCTAGACGACACTTTGAGTGATTAAGGTGATTAAGTTAAGGATCTTAACTTTAAGTATGGAGGGAATTATAAAATGATGCCATAACATTATGAAATGATAATTTGACACAAATATGGTCCATTGGAGGTAAATGATGGAACTTGAGAAAGATAAATTCTAGATTAATAAGGATTGTGAGTGTAAAGTGTGGAGAAAGACAAACTATTTTCGTAGTCTTTTGCACTGGAGGTTAATAAACTATTGGAACTATAAGACAAGAAAGATAATAAGTTATGAATAATGAGAATAGCGAGATACTATAAATAATGAGTAATTATGTGTATGCTAGTATATATTTTGAATTCATTTCACCATATGGGAAAGATGTCCTAAGGTGGGACTTGAAATATGTAGATTTTTGGATATGCTCTAGGAGGGAACTTCTGCATCCTAAGTTCAAGATATTTTGATCTTATAACCATAAAGGCAAGATGTAATAATTAAGTGAACTATCCACTTTATAAATGTAATTGGTTATGAATTGATGAGTAAAGTTTGGCTCTTAATGATAAGTGGTGTGCAATTTGATATACACATAGCTATGAGTAAATTTGGAGATCATTGCTTAAGTGAATCCGTACTAAATGTTATGGTAAAGATATAGGAATGCTAGTGGCAAAATAAATATGTTAAATCAATGTTCCAATCACGCACCTGTGATAGAAAGTTTGTCTTACTAATTGAGGTATAGACTCAGAGGGAAGCCACACGATTGTGAATAATTGAAGTGGTAGCTTCAAAGGTAGAAGAATTGCTTAGATAAAGTGAAATCCACTAACTACAATGCCACAGTACCGACTGCCCAACGTTATCGCGTTAAGAACCCTTTATGGCTAGAAAGCACGAGCAAATTGCGAGTGGCATGAAGATGAAACCCACGAATTGAAGAATGGTCATTGGTTTCGATGCTAAGCTTTGTTGTTTGGAGTCTTAAGTTCATTGGGGAAGTATTAAGATAAAGATGATGAGTGAATTGAAAAGTTTCTTTATTGCCTCATATATTAGTATGTAAGAGAAAGAAAAGTTAGATGAATGTATGACATATTGATAAGAGATGTCAATACCAAGTGATGAAAGTGTGAATAAAGATTTCAAGAATGATGTTATGTTCATGTGAAAGAGTGGAGAAAAAGATGATTGAAGTTAACCTTGATAATGAAGTCAGATAATGAAAATTTCCTAATATATTATGGGAATTAAAATTCGAATATGCTTGAGGCATACATTATTCAAATGAGTCTGAGTCTTAAGTGACAAATCAATATCAGAATGCAATAAGGATACAATATATGTAAGAGGTATGAAAGATAATCGAGGAATAAGGATGACTTTTAGGAATTATGGTATTGCATAACATGCAATGATCAAGCCAAGGAAAATTTTTGAAACATCAATGACATTATAAAGCATACATGCATATTAGATTGCAATTCAATGAAAATGACATTGTGATGCAATGATATATAGTACAAGGAAGCTTAAGTATATAATTGGGAATGATAAGAAAAGATTAAAAATGAGTATATGACGTGAAGCTACGTATAGACATAAAGAGAGCAATCTGGAATGGATTATACCCAATGTTCGTAAGTTAAATATGAAAATTTTGACATGAACTATGAAGATTATTCTATTGAATCTTGGTTATGGATGGGAATGAACAAAGAGAAATTAGTCTGAAGGCACTTGAGAAGAAGGACCCTTATACATAATGAGGAATATGGACATCTGAATGTGCGTGTGCAGATGTATATGTGGAGTTAGTAATGTACCCAAGTAAAGTGAAGAATGGTTCTTAGTGGTTCGAGACTTGAACTCAATATATTTAATGAGTTGAATAGATAATGTAGCAATCAAGAATCCTGTCAGAAGTTGACTTACGGTGACCTAAGGAGTTTTGGGGAAATAGTTAAGGAAATGTAATATATAGTACGGTTAAGTCATATGAAATGGACTAATAGGATTAAGAAGATTGAAATTTCCTAATTGCAAGGTAAACATGAAGTATATGGGAATAATTAAAGCCATTAACCTTCCCTAACGTTGAGGATATATACAGAAATGAGTATGGCATGCTAATGATACTGTAAACTACACAATATTGCATGAAGATGGAATGAATGAATGAATGTCGAGAAGTTTGATAAGGAATGAAGTAATAAGATGGTGATTAGTATACATAAATAAATATAAAATACAATCAAAATTGGTATGATTGAGATGGAGTTATGGTTCAAATTTAATGATAGTAATAGAAGCATGCTTGGTGTCTCAATATAAGAGATCATGATTGTGAAGGTTACTGTTGATCTGATTCTAAAGGATAATGATAGACATAAGTGAAGTGCTCAAGTTGAACTGGAGGTAAACAAGGTGAACAAATCGAAATTCCCTATAAAGGTGATGACGTGGGAAGTCGAACACCAAATGAGAAGCCAATACCCCTATCTTTTCTCCGAGTCTGATAAGTGAAATTTTGAGAGTAAACTTTTATTTTAATGGGGGTACTGCTGTCAAGCCCTACTCTATAATCTATTTGCCATACTGTATAGGTACTTGATAGAATGTCTGCATACTTGAATGTCTCAGAAATTGTTAAAAGACGATATTGTACCTAATGGTACAATTAAGTTGAATTAAGCCTCAAACTAGTCCAAATAGAGAATTAAAGATGAAATTGAGAATTTTAAAAACCCATAATGACTTAATATGGTGATTCGGAGTTCGAGGATTGATTTGGAGTCAAATTGGAATTTTCATGACGTAGGGACAAAATGGTCATTTTGCCACCCAAGGGTAAAATTGGAATTTTACACCACCCAACACTTGTCATGCCTAAGGATTTCATCCATTAACATTTTATATTATGGATAATTGAGATATTTTATGTGGTGGAGAAAGAAAGCTTAGTTGTTAAGTGTTAAACATGGACCAATGGAATGGTGACAAGTGGCAAGCTTTCATTTCATTATAATTTACTTTAAAAATCAGCACATGACTCTCCCATTTCACTACCATATGTTCGGCCTCACCAAGGAAAAGAGGAAAGAAAGAAAGAACAAAACCCTAGCTAGAAAAATTCAAGAGAAAATTTTGGAATTTCAAGGAATCAAGTGACAAAAGGTAAGATTTTTCAATTTTAGCTTGAGATCTATTGTCACGACCCGATACTCTCTTCGAGCCCGTGACAACCATCACGATGTCTCGATAGACATTCATTACCCGAAATGCCAACCGAAACCTCGCAACGCTTTAATATCAATTTTCTCACCTCCCTTGCGAGCAATAGTTGCTAATATCATATTTTAAAAGATTATAAGCTATTTCCAAACTAAAACAATTAAAAAAATAATTTTCGTCTCTTAGGGGTATTTTAGTCATTTTTCCTTGAAAATTTCGAAACCAGCTAATAATGTAGTATGCGAGTGCAAAACACATATTTCATAATCAAAAATAAGTTTAGATGTCTAAAACATTCATTTAAAGTGAAATTATGACTATTTGAATATAATAAAAATATTCAATAAAATATTTCATTTTCTTATAAAACAATTTTTATAGACTTATCTGTAAGGAATTTTTGTAGCGTAAAAGCGAAATAAATTCATACATACTGTAATAGAGATAGTCAAGGTATGTAATTAAATTCACAATGACACGTGGGCCCCTAAATGACAAAAGTGAACGAAGGCTGTGAACCTATGATTTTTGAGGAAGTAAAGCCAACTGTAGCCTTCGACGATATCAGCTATCTACAAACTATCTTGAGCCTGAAATGGGTGGAAATGAGGGTGATGAGATTATATAATCCCAATGAGTAAACAAATATCATCTAAAATATCTAAAGCCGAGTAAATGGAGACGATTAAAATAGATCATCATAAAATGGTTCATTACATCAAAACACATTTCAAATCATCTAAGCCAGTTACATTTCATCCAAATTATACAACGAGGCTTATGAATCTCTTAAAAACTTGGCTCGTGCCAAAACTCATTCTCGGGGATACCTTGGCCGAGGCATCTAACTGAGTCCGCCAAGGTTGTTAAAAAGTCATATACGCACAAAACACATTTTTACATTTAAAAGCACAGTCGTTCCTTGGCGTTGGCTGAATTACTTTCATGTGGTGGTTCGGCGTGAAGTAAACTCTAAACTTTACCCCAGGAGATACCCTACGTGCCTCTCTGACCAAGGTAAGAATATAACCAGATTTCATGCCCCTCTAATAGGCTGGCCCACAGAACCCGTCACTGTAGTGACCAATCTATAACCCACCAATTCAATAAAAATTCAACAACATGACATGGCAATTTTATGATTATCCAGCCTATCAAGGCAAACAATAGTTTATACATTTTCAACACAAATACCCATCCAACCATTCATGCCCACATTATCATAAGCCATTCAATTCAGAACATAATTTACAATATAGCAAGTAGTCTCCAATTACTCCATTTCCAAGTCATCATTAAATTTCAAAACAATTTATAAAATCATTTCATTTAAACACATTTTCCATAAAATTACAAAATCGGATAAAAACATACTTTAGATAATTAAGACAATAATAAGGTTACTCACAATATCTGGAGTCGAAGTACTCCTAGTCCCGATCTTCGGGTACAACTTCTTTGCCCTTACCGGAGGATTCACCACCTAGACATAATGCATAATCAAGCAATTTATCACATTAGTGCTAAACCGTTCTAAAACTAATCTAAGCTCTATATGAATGCATCAAATGGAATGCGAATTGTTCGGATCATCGTCTAAACACGGTGTTCTACATAAATTCAATTGTGTACCTAAATAAAATGGTATTGGCCTAATTTGATCTATCACCCCGATTAATTGGCCAATATGTCCAATTTAACTCCAAATAACTCCATTTCTCTCCCAATACTCCAAATCATCAAACACAAATTCAGTAACTTGAAATATGGTAAAATCATCCTCACATTTTCTCTTGGAAAATTCAGCCATTGTGAGTGCACTAACAATATAATTTTTCATGCTTGATTCTCACACCATAAATCATTCATTCCTAATCAAATCACTTGAAATTCAATCAAATTCATCATCAATATTCCACATGGAATATTCGGCCAATGAAGGTGATGTAAGAACATAAAATTTTCTTGCTTGCTTTTCATACTACACATCACCAAACAACTAAAAACACTAGAATAACATGTTTTCTAACTAAATTCATCATCAAATTCTCTCTCTTAAGGTTTGATCATGTAATACCCCATATTTTGATACAATGACTAATAAAACTGATCGGATTCAAATTGAGGTCAATTATAATGTTTAAAAGTGATGAAAGATGAAAGGAATAGTTGAGAAAAAATATTTCGCACGCGAGGAAATAACAATAAAATAATAATATTTTACAGAGGAGAATTTGTGAAATAAAAGGGGATTCGGAAGTCAATTGAGGCATAATAAGGTATTTTGGGTACGAAGAAGACAAGAGAAAATTTTTGGAATAAGATAATACTTTATTAATAAAATAATATTAAAATATTAATATTTAACCAAATGTCGAAATCAGTCATGAAGAAGGATCCTATGGTTGATCCAAATGGGAAAGAAAGAATACAAATAAATTTTTGGAGATGAGCGACGAAAGTGAAATACGCATGTTTGGCTAAGTCGAGCCAACACGGATAAGTAAATATTTAAATATTATGGTAATACCGCGTTGAAGTGTAATTCTGATATTTTGGGTGGCACACGAACAGAGGAAGGAAGATAGATGAAAATTAAAATTTTTAGATGCATTAAAAGGATCGAATTTAAAATATAAAGATTGAAGGAATATGTAGTGGAATTAAATGGAAGAAATAAAATAAACAAATAGTGAAATAATAATATAAGTATATATATATATAATAAAATAAATAGATAAAGAAAGACCAACATGGGCAACCGCCCATGTGGTTAATAAAAAAAGTCAAAAACTCTTTATTTTATTTGATGGAAGAGGGGCCGACCGTGTGGAACAAGATGAAGATGGAAAGAAAGATGGAGGGGCTGGCCAAATTGGAAAAACAAATGAGAAATAAAATATATATAAATAAGTAAATAAGTAAAGTAAAGAGGAAAAAAGAGGGAAGTCGGTTAGTGGAAGAGAAAAGAAAGAAACAAGAAGAAGGCGACGGGCATAAGGAGAGCAAAAAGAGCAAAAAGAAAAGAAGAGAACGCCGAGCGGTGAGAAAGAAAGGGAAAGGAGAAAGAGCTGAGTTGAGGGGGTAGTTTTGCTGCCATTTAAGGAGGAAAGGAGAGCTATTTTTCTATCAATTTAAGGGTGAGAGGAGTAGCTTTAACTACTGATTTTGAAGGCTGAAAGGTGCAATTTTGGTTGCTGATTTTGAAGGTTGAAAGGTACGATTTTGGTTGCTAATTTTTGTAGCTTTGGCTGCTGAGTTTTGGAGGGAGAATAGAGCAGCTTGGCTGCTGATTTTCATGTGGATATGAGCAGCTTTAGTTGCTGAAAATTTTGGTTGAAAGAAACAAGAAGTTATTGCCGACGGTGAGAAGGAGAGAGAGAAGGAAGTTGTGGACAGCTTGTGTACGTAAGAAAGGAAAA
Source organism: Theobroma cacao (assembly GCF_000208745.1). Classification (NCBI taxonomy): domain Eukaryota; kingdom Viridiplantae; phylum Streptophyta; class Magnoliopsida; order Malvales; family Malvaceae; genus Theobroma; species Theobroma cacao. The sequence continues at coordinate 8,651,553 of NC_030852.1, forward strand.
AGAAAGACAAGCAAGGAGCTGCTGATCTGCGGGAGAGAAGAGGAAGAGAAAGAGAGAAAGAAAAGAAAAAAAGAGAAAAGAAAAAAAAATTTATATATATATATGAATATAAACGGACATGGCCTATTAAGAAAATAATGGGCATGGCCCAATTAGAAAGAAATGGGAAGAACCAATGAAAAAGGGCCCAAAAACAACAAAGGAAGAAAAGTCCAAAAGAAAAGGAAGGTGGAGACTTGGGCCAACCTAGCCTAATTTGGTAAAATTGCTTTACTCTTGTCCATGGCTTATTGTGAAATTGGACTGTTTGTAGGCTAGCCCATTTTATTTAATTACACATTGGTTATTTGGTTATATGAAGTAAATTTAAGTTGCTTAGAAGGTTAAAATAGGCACTTAATACCATAAACAAGTTACCGGTGTTAATAATCTAAAGAATTACGTGAGCAAAAGAAGTAATTAATTTTAGTAAAAATGTATTAAGAAGTGAATTAGGTGAATGGATTTATGATAGAATGAGAAAGAGAAGTGGAATTGATGCACTAAGTATATTGGGTTTAAATTGTTGCTAGGAAAGTTTGTTGTGGAAGCGTGCTGAACAAAGTATGTGACTGGCAAATAGGAATAATTATACGTGTACGAATCAATAGTGACGCAGAAATCCCGTTATTGTGAAGTGAGTAACCTTATCATCATTTTAATTATCTAAAGTGGTCTTTTTATTCGATTTTGTGAATTTTATGGAAAATGAGTTTAAATGGTTAATTTTTTAGGTTTTATAAAAAAAATGTGTTTAAATGAAATGATTTTATAAAATTGTCTTGAAATTGAATGATGGCTTTAAAAATAGAGTAATTGGAGACCATTTGATGTATTGTGAGTTTATGGTTCTAATTGATTGGCTTATAGCAATATTCGCATGAATGGTTGAATTGGTATTTGCGTTGAAAATGTATAAACTGTTGTTTGCCTTGATAGGCTGGATAATGATAAAATTGCCATGTCATGTTGTTTAATTTTTATTGTATGGTGGGTTTAGCTTGCTGCAGTGGGCAGTTTCTGTGGACCAGCCTATTAGAGGGGCATAGAATCCTATTATATTCATACCTTGGTCGGAGAGGCGCGTAGGGTATCTCCTGAGGTATAGTTAGAGTTCACGTCACGCCGAACCACCTCGTGATGATGAACTCTGCTAACGCCAAGGAACGACTGTGTTTTTTTTAAACTAAAAATATGTTTACGTGTATACGAAATTTTTAAAAGCCTTGGCGGGCTCGGTTGGATGCCTCTGATCAAGGTGTCACCGAGTACTATTTGATGGCATGAGCCAAATGTTTATGAAAGTCATAAGCCTTATTGAGGAATTAAATGAAATACAATCGTTTGCTTGGGTTGGGATGAATTTTCAAGTTGTGAAATACATATTGTGTGGGATATTTTGATTGTCTCCTATTACTCGGCTTTAGCTTATTTAAATGATGTTTGTTTACTTATTGGGATTTTATAATCTCACCACCCTCCTTTCCACCCATTTCAAGCTCATAATAGACTGTAGATAGCTTATATCGTCGAGGACTATAGTTGGACTTTCATCCTCAAAAACTGTAGGTTCATTTCTTTTGATACTTTTGGTCGTTCATAGGCCCACGTGTCACTGTAAATTAAATTTTATACTTTGGTTGTCGTATTATAGTATGTATGAATTTATTTAGCTTTTACACTGTAAAAATTATTTACCGGTAACTCTATAAATATTGTTTTATAAGAAATAAAATATTCTATTGAATATTTTTATTATATTCAAATAGTTATAGTTTCACTTTAAATGAATGTTTTAGACATCTAAACTTATTTTTGATTATGAAATATGTGTTTTCCACTTGCATACTACATTTTTAGCTGGTTTCGAGATTTTCGAGAAAAAATGACCAAAATGCCCCTATGAGACAAAAATTATTTTTTTTATTTTTTTGATTTGGAAATAGTTTATAATCTCTCAAAACATGATATTCAACAATTGTCGCTCACAGGGGAGGTGAGAAATTGATATTAAAGCCTTGTGAGGTTTCGATCAACATTTTGGGTGACGAATGTCTATCGGGACATCGCGACGATTATCACGAGCTCGAGGAGAGTACCAGGTCGTGACAGATCAGCACACTATCCTTCATGATATCTTGTGATTCAACCATGGAAAATGCAAAATAATGCATAGGAAAGGTAGATCACAAGCTAGAATTAAGAAATTTTACCTTTAATGGCTTGATTCTTTGAAATTTGGTGAATTTTTCTTGAACTTTTTAGCTAGGGTTTTGTTCTTCTTCTTTTCTTCCCTTTTCTTCCCTTGGCCGACTGAGAGAAATGAGTTGGGAGGGTTTATGTGCTGATTTCTAAAGCCAATTATAAATGGATGAAAATTTGACACATGTCACCATTACATTGGGCCATGTGTTATACTTACCCATTAAGTAATCTCTCTCCACCATTTAAAATTCCTCAATTATCCATAATAATAATGGGTGAAATTCATGTGCTGGACAACTATTGGGTGGTGTAAAATTACAATTTTGCCCCTAGGGTGGCAAAAAACTATTTTGCCCTTATCCTCAAAAAAACGTTGAAATTAAAATTCTCTCAAACTCAAATTATACTCCAAATGATCAATCTTAGTCAAAAATTTCATCCAACACTCACATCTTAACCTCAGGTGGCAAAATGACCATTTCACCCTTAGGTCATGAAAATTCCAATTTGACTCTAAATCGGTTCTCGAACTCCGAATCACCATATTAAATCATTCTAGGAATTTAAAATTCTAAATTTCATCTTAAAATCTTTATTTGGTCTAGTTCGAGGCTTAATTCAACTTAGTTGTACCATTCAATACACTACCGTCTTTTGACGATTTTTTGGGGCTTTGCAAGTATGCAAGCATATTGTCAATCACATGAATGATATGGTAAGTATTTTATAAGGTCGAGCTTGACATCTATATTTCCTAAGCATTTTTTCTTATTTTTCATGTTTGAAATTCATGATTTCATGATGGATCCCTTGTTGGCCGAACCTAGGGGGAGAAGATTTGATGATGAATTTAGTTGGAAAACATGTTATTCTAGTGTTTTTAGTCGGTTGGTGATGTGCAGCATGAAAAGCAAACAAGAAAATTTCATGTTCTTCCATCACCCTCATTGGCCGAATCTTCCTTATGGTATGTTGATGGTGGATTTGATTTTATTTCAAGTGATTTGGTTAGGAACTAATGATTTATGGTATAAAAAAAATCACGTATGAAAAACCACAGTGTTTATGCACCCACCATGGCCGAATTTCATAAGAAACCTAGTGATGATGATTCTTGTGATATCTTGTGTTATTTAGTTAGAATTTAATGAATGGTGGTGATGGAAATCGAAAATGGTAATTTTAAAGTATAGTTCTTTTAGTAAATAAGTTGAATAGCAATGAAAAAGTCAAGCTCATTGAGCCGCTTTGGTGTATTTTGGGACATTGGAAGTATGATGAATATAATTGGAGTCAATTTGGATGTTTTGGTTAAATCAAAGGTGGAGAGTTCGAATTAGGTCGAAAACTGAACCATTTCGATCACAATTGAACCAACGTGTAACACCGTCTTTAAGTGACTATCCGAACAACCTCATGCATTCATATAGAGCCTAAAATAGATTTATAATGACATGACACAATATACTGAATTATTTATCGTGTATTCTGTATAGGTGGTGAGTCTTCTAACAAGCGTAAAGACATTGTGCCAGAGGACCAAGAACCGGAGTATTTCGAACTCCCGATATCGTGAGTAACCTTATTATCGTCTTAATTATCTAAAATAGTTTTTATTCATTTTTGTGATTTTATAGAAAAATGAGTTTAAATGGTAAATTCTTATGTTTTATAAGAAAAAATGTGATTAAATGAAATGAGTTGTATAAATCATTTTGAAATTGAATAATGATTTTAGAAATTGAGTAATTGGAGACTATTTGATTGTGTTGTAAATTTATGGTTTGAATTAAATGGCTTATGGTGATATTGGCATGAATGGCTGACTTGGAAATTGTGTTGAAATTGTATGAATTGTTTGTTTTGCCTTGACAGGCTGGGTAGTAATATAATTGCCATGTCATGTTGTCAAAACTTTTATTGATTTGGTGGGATATCGATTAGCTTACTGCAGTGGGCGGGTTTCCATGGACCAGCCTATTAGAGGGGCTTGGTAAACCCTATTATATTAACCTTAGTACGAGAGGCGCGGAGGGTATCTCATAAGGTAAAGCTTTAGAGTTAACTACACGCTAAACCACCACGTGAAAGTGAACTCAGCGAACACCAAGGAACGACTATGTTTTAAAACATACAAATATGATTTATGGATATATGTCTTTTGTTTAACAGCCTTAGCAGACTCGGTTAGATGCCTCGGCCAAGGTATCCCCGAGAATAAGTTTTGGCACGAGCGAAATTTTTAAGAAATTCATAAGCTATGTTGATTATTTGAGTGAAATGAATTTATTTATTTTAGTTGAAATGAGTTTGAAACGTTATGAATCATAGTACGATGAACTATTTTAAGTTGTCTCCATTTACTTGACTTTAGATATTTTAGATGATGTTTATTTACTCACTGAGTTTATATAAAATCACCACCCTCCTTTTCAGTCATTTCAGGCTCAGGTTAGTCTATAGATAGCTGATTTCGTCGAGGGCTACAGTTGGATTTACATCTTCAAAAATCGTAGGTTCCCAGCCTTCGTTACTTTTGGTCATTCGGGAAAGCCCACATGTCATTATAAATTAAATTACACACTCTGGCTCACTGTGTTACTGTATGTACGAATTTATTTAGCTTTTACGCTAAAAAAATTATTTACGGATATCTCTATAAATATTGTTTCATAAGAAAATGAAATATTTTATTTAATATTTTTATTTTATTCTAATAGCTATCATTTCACTTAAAATGAATGTTTTAGACATCTAAACTTATTTTTGGTTATGAAATATGTATCTTTCACTCATACACTACATTTTTCGATGGTTTCGAAATTTAGGAGAAAAAATGACCAAAATACCCTTGTGAGACAAAAATTATTTTTTTATTGTTTTAGTTTGGAAATAGTTTATAATCTTTTAAAATATGATTTTAGCAACTGTTGCTTGCAGGGGAGGAGAGAAAACTGATATTAAAGCCTTGCGGGGTTTCGGTTGGCATTCCGGGTAATGAATGTCTATCGGGACATCGCGACGGTTGTCACGGGCTCGAGGAGAGTATCGAGTCGTGACAATTGTGCTCCTTGTAGTTGATGAAATAAATCATCTATTCTTGGAAGTGGATACTTATTATTCTCCGTCAGTTTATTAAGTTGTGGGTAGTCAATGCACAACCTCAATGACCCATCTTTCTTTTTCATAAATAACACTGGTGCTCCCCATGGTGAGACGCTAGGACGAATGAAGCCTTTATCCAACAAATCTTCCAACTAATCCTTAAGCTCTTTAAGCTCTACAGGTGCCATTCTATATGGAGGTATGGATATAGGTCTAGTGTCGAAAATCAAATCTATACAAAATTCAATCTCCCACTTGGGAGGCAAACCTGGTAGTTCCTCGGGAAATACATCCATGAACTCATTCACCACCGACACTTGGCTTATATTGCCAACCTTCGCTTGAGTATCCCTTACCACAACCAAGTAACCTAAACAACCCTATCTTAATAACTTTCTAGTAGACATGACCGATATCAAATTAGTTGGAGCATTACTCCTATCCCCCTGAATATTAAATGAGGGCTCACCAAGAAAATCAAATTTCACCAATTTATGATAACAATCCACACTGGCATGGCAAAGTGCTAGTAAATCCATTCCCAAAATCACGTCAAAGTCTAAGGTGTCTAACACCACTAGATTCACCAAAGTGTCCTTGTCCTTGACTCGAACTACATAGGACTCATATTCCTATTCAGCCACAAATACCTCCTTTAAAAGAGTAGACACTATTAATTGGTCTTCTCTCCTAGCACGATCTTTACCCAAACGAGATGCAAAACATGGAGAGATAAAAGAATGGGTAGCATCAGGATCAAACAATAACCGACCTTTCATTTTACAAACAGAGAGAATACCTGATACCATGACATTAGATGTTTGGGCCTCTTGCGATGTTAAAGCAAATACCCTTGCTTGACCCCTACCAGTGGAACTCTAACGTTCGGACCCACATGGCCTGCCTTGAGAAGAAGTAACAGCACCTTTACCTCTTGATCCACTAGCCTCTTGACCAAATGAGGCAGCAACTGAAGGAGCAGACGAAACTAGCTGGGCGAAGCCACGAGTAAAATCTTGTGATTGATGAGCCATCGAACAATTCCTCCTAATATGTCCAGGTTGACCACACCCAAAACAAACTTTTGTAGTATGGAAACAACGTCCACTATGTCGCACACCACAATTATTGCAACGATCAATAGCTTGACTACTCTGCCTTTAATCTGGCTGTCTTCCCCGACTAAAAGTTTTTTGCCTTGATCTACTGCTGGCACTAGTCAAATCACTCCCCTGTTTGGGTAATCGTGAGTCCCTCTGTGGACCCTGATGGCTAGAAGATGAAATACCACTGCTGAAATCCTTGCGACCTTGCTATCCCTCTGTCTTGGGCCTTTTTGCTCTGTCCCTCGCAGCTCTACTCTCACTGGTCCTCATTTCAATTCGTTAAGCGCAATCCACTGCTGCGGAGTAGGTATTGAAATCTCGGGATGCCACAGCCCTGAACAATGGCTCCATTAGCCCATCCACAAACCTCTGAATCTTCATCTCTTTAGTAGAAATTAGATAGGGTGCATACCAATCCAGCTGCATGAATTTAATGTCATACTTCGACACCGTCATACTCGAGGTCTGTACCAGAGCCTTAAACTCCCTGGCTCTAGCATTAAGTACAATGAGTGGTAAAAATTGATCTAAAAAGGCTGTACTGAACTCACTCCAAGTCAACGGTGCTGCATCCGTTGGTCTGCCTCTACATAGAGAACTATACCACTTTTACGCCACGTCCTCTAATCGAAAGGTGGTTAGCTCGAGTGATCGGACACTAGAACATCCCAAGGCATTACAAATCTTCTCCATCTTATCTAAAAAACTTGGGGTTTCTCCGACGCATCAGACCCCGAAAATGATTGAGGCTTAAGCTTCAGGATGTTACATCGCTATTAGTTCGGAGGTGTATCTAGCTATTGCTACTTGCCTGTCGCTCGTTATTTCCTCCGGCATGCTACCACAGTACACTACCTTTACTTTTGTACTTCCTAGCAACAATCCAAATTCAATATCTTTAATGTACCTCATTTCTACTTCTCTTTTTCCTTCAATCATGAATCCTTATTCAACTAACTTATATCTTGACACATTCTTTACCAAAGTGCCTTTATCCTTTACTTGCGTAATTATTTAGATTATGGATACCAAAAACTTATTCATGACTCTAGCACATATATAAATCTTGTCTAAGGATATTTATCAAGTTTATCTATCATTTCCACAATAATTACATAGCATATGGCAGTAGTTATAAATTTATTTTCATCAAACATTTTCTAAGTATACATGTACCACCATCCTCATTTACATATTGCCACCAAGCATAACATTAATATTCATTCATGCACACCAACATCCATAACCTTTTAAGCCTTTCCCAGCAACACATATCTACACACCAAACTTCGAATTAATATAATTGCCTTCCAACCATACCCATGACATCACAATAACACTACATATGCATACAATCATTCTCACAATGTTAAACCAATCATAAGCTTCAAATTGTAGCATTAAGCTTACCACTTGGTTTTAGTTTGGATTTCACCCAACAAAATTCATAATTTCCTCACACCCATGGTCACCATAGCTACCATAAAATGATTCACACATCATTTTTCCAAAGATTTAACCAACCATGAGCTTAAAACACAAAAACCCTTACCATATGTTTCTTGAATCTTGAGACCCACTTGATATTTCTTCAATTACTCTTGAATCACCTACTACCCAAGCCTTCCACCTTTCTCTCTTTTTTTTCCTTAGCTGATTCTCTCTATTTTCTCTTTAATTGCATGGGTGTCAAGTGAAAATGGGGTGGAAGTATGGAAATGGTGTGGGAGGAAAGAAATGGAGAAGAAAAAATTCCATCTTGAAGAGAAAAGGATCAACCAAGGATAAGGATGAAGAGTCAATGCTTCTTTTGGAAGCTTTGACAACTTTAATGGCAAAATTACCATTTCGCCCTCGAAGGTTTTCACCTTTTTTAATTGTATTCTCTCACAATCTTTTAATTTCAATTTCTTTCCATTATCTTCTTTTACACATGTACAAATGAAATATAAAGTTTTAAGTCCAACGCGGTGTCCGCATAATATTTAAAATATTTATCTACCAATAGTATTTGTATTTAATAAAGGCACACGGGTCCCATTAACGTCATTTTTTTCTAAAATTTCCTTGTTTGTCTTCTCCCCCACTTAGATTGACCATATACTACCTTTTCATGGAAAATTACGACACTGAATAAAATATTAATATTTTAATATTATTTTATTAATAAAATATTATTTTATTCTAAAATTTTTCACCTGTCTCCTTGGCACCCAAAACACCTTGTTATACCTCGATTCACTTCTGAATCACTTTTATCTCGCTAATTCATCCTCAATAAAAATATTATTATTTTATTATTATTTCCTCGCATGCGAAATATTTTATCTTAAAATGCTCTTTTCACCTTTCATCACTTTTAAACATTCTAATTAACCTCAATTAGCATTTGATAAGCTTTATTAGCCACCATAACTGTGAGACCTCGACCTTTACAGGCCTATAACTAGTCTAGACGAGAAATAACATGGGCCAAGGGTAATTTCATCATTTCTCATGGTGAGCCCCTAGATGTAGACTTTCAGACATTATTAAGGTCTAAGTAGGCCTAAGGAATAAATGAATGAGGGTAAAATAAATAAAGAAGATATAAATACTGATAATTTCCATGGTAGGGGTAAAATGGTCATTTTTCACCTTAAGCCTAAATTTTTAAGTTTTCGTGAACTCGAGTACTTTTAGACTATTATGGACTTTGTCTCAGTGTTAAAAGAGTAAAAAGAATGCATAAAGGAAAGGAGGAAGACAAGTGGCCTTGTTAAAGGCATTATTGTAAATTGTATGAAAATTGGATAAACTTTAACTATAAATATCTAATCTCCAACAGCTTTTCTTCAGTTTTCCAACAGCTTCTCTTTTTCTTCTTCCTCTTATCCTTCTCTCCATTCCATTTTTCTTTGCACCTTTCATGGAAGTATTCTTTGAAACCTTTAAAACTTCCCTAAATTAGCTTTCTATCTCATGTTTTTCTACACCCTTTCATAGGGTTTTTCATGCTCTTCCACTTTTACACCTAAACAGCCTTCAAAAGTCTTTCTTAAGTACATTCACTCACTAGTTGGACATGTAGAGAGAGAATGAGTGATTTTCCTTATTAGCTTGGAAGAATTTTGAAAAGAAATTCAATTACAAATCCACCAAGGTGAGTGAACTTGCATTTAAAATATTTTGGAAAATGTATTGGCATTTGGATGAAGCATGTGAATGATTTTTATTTGATTTTTCCTTAAAGATTATGCATGGAAACAAGCCTTTATTAATACGTTTTATGTGATGAGTGTGCAATATGATGAATCCTTGTGCTCTTGTAGGATGCTGATATATATATATATATATATATATATATATATATATATATATATATATATATATATATATAT
>NC_030852.1:8661470-8663253 GCF_000208745.1 Theobroma cacao
TATATATATATATATATATATATATATATATATATATATATATATATATATATGTTGTGTATCGATAGTTAATATTGTGTAATAAATATAATCGTGCGTGTGCGCGATGTGGGGGATGCACACGACTGTATTAGCTGTGCACGATGTGGGGGATGCACATGATGACTCCAACTATGTGCACGATGTGGGGGTTGCACATGAGTTGGGTGAGGCGGTGGTGGTATTGGTGATTATATATGTATATATATTTATATATTTATGCAATAGAAAGTTCATGAATATAGTATATGGTTGTAATGTATGTGAAATCTTGCATGTTGAACCTTTGAAATTGCTAAGTATTTTCAAGTTGATTTTGTCATTGCAGTAGAATGGCCTTTTCTTGATATAATGAGAACTTTCTTCTTGGTGTTTTGTTTCTCGTTGCAGCGAGAAACTCTCAAGTTGGGAGGCTGGCTGCAGTCTTACAACTCACTGCAACGAGATGTCTATAGGTGGTTTCGCTGCAACGAGGAACCTTTTGTCGTGTTTGCTACCTTGTTTGGTTTTTGCAATATTTTCCACTTCTTTAACATCATAGTTGATCATGGACTTCGAACATCAAAGAATTAATTAATTAAGTTTGAAATGAGGGGTTTTAGTGAGAAACCCTTGGCCAGCTGATGATTTGAGCCCAAATTTCATTGCAGCGAGAATGCCTTTTCGTTGAAGCGAGGATTAGTTATTTCGCTTGACTTGCTTGAAAGCTACTAAAGTTTTCACTCTTCAAATTCTTTGTTGTGCACGGATCCTTCATCATCAAGTGATTAACCAATTAAGGGTTTAATGATGGGTTATAATAAGAACTAAACTAAATTGCATTGTTTTTGAAAATAAGTGCATCATGATTTCTTTAAACTTTTTCTTATCATTTGCTTGTTCCCTTCCTTTGTTCACTCACTAGGTTTATACTCACTGTTTTCAACTTCATGTTTTTAGATCAAGAGGCAGTCGATAACTAGGTCAAGGTGTCCTCGTAGATTCGTCTCCTTGGTAAATATCTCGGCATTCAATATGTCACGACCCGGAACCTCCCTCAGGCCCATGACAATCACTGCGACGTCCCGATTGACACTCATTATCCAAAATACCAACCCTGCAAGGCTTACATATCAGTTTTTTTCCTTTCCTGTGAGCAATCATTGTTAAATATCGAGTTTTTAGAGAATATATACTATTTTAGATCAAAAACAATCAAAATAAAATTTTCGCCACACAGGGGTATTTTGGTCATTTTTTTCTCAAAGTTTTCGAAACTGGCTAAAACATAATATACAAGTACAAAACACATAATTCATATTCAAAATGAGTTTAAAAGTCTAAAATCTTCATTTAAAATGAAATTACGGCTATTTGAATATAATAAGAAAATAAAAGAAATATTAAGGAAAACATTCTATTTTCTTATAAAACAATATTTATAGAGTTATACGTGAATAATTTTTATAGCGTAAAAGCTAAATAAATTTACACATACTGAAATACAGTAAGCCAAAATATTTAATTTAATTTACAATAACAAGAGGGGCCCCGAATAAACAAAAGTAAAGAGAACTGTGAACCTACGGTTTGGAAAATGCAGATTCAATGGTAGTCCTCGATGAGATCAACTATCTACAATCTATACTGAACCTGAAATGGGTGGAAAGGAGGGTGGTGAGATTATAAAATCCCAATGAGTAAACAGACATTATCATAAATATCTAAAGGCAAAGTTAAAAAGTGGAAGGGCAAAGGTTTAAAA
>NC_030852.1:8665057-8683947 GCF_000208745.1 Theobroma cacao
AAATTTCCAATTTTACCCCAAATTAACCCTCGAACTCTGAACAATCATTTTTTAGTCATTTCTTGACTATAAAATATTAAATTTCATCCTACAATTCCTATTTGAACTAGTTCGAGGTTAAATCAACTCAAGTGTACCATTAGGTACAATACCAAGTTTCGTCTATTCTTAGGTGCTTTTCCTAGCATAATAACATACTACTCAGTGCATGTATGTCATGACATGTATTTATAAGGTCGGGTTTTACACAATAGTTGTACTTTTGCCCGGGTCTCTCTGCTGGAAGTTGAGTATACCTTTTGTTGTGTATAGACAAACCCAATGTAAATTATTAAGATGTATGTTTTAGACAATATATGTATATTTTGATTGGTAATGCCACTATGAGTTGGCAATGGTTAGCATTATTTTGAATTGGAATTATGAAATGTGACTTTAGGAACTTTTGATGGAATGATGAACAAGTCATATAAATAGGCTCGCTTAGGCTTAGTGGGCTATGCCCATTGGACCCATGAGCCGGTCATGGCTCGAAAATTGGGTCATGACAATAACAAAGTACGAAATATTACATGGACATCCCAGTATGATTGAAATCTCTTGATCTTCCTTCATCTCAAGTACAACGAAACCACTAGAATGTACAATTTCCCCACCTTAAGCAAGACATCCTTTATAACCCCAAAGGGGTGCCTTATCATTCTATCAACTAGACGCAAGATGATTGTAATAGGTTGAATCTCTTACAATCCAATTATCCTCACAACAGACAAAGGCATGATTGAGACACTAGCACCCAAATCACACAAAGCTTTTGAAAAATTAAAATTACCAATTGAGCAAGGGATAGAAAAACTCCCTAAGTTCTTAAGCTTTGGTGGAAGCTTGTTTTGTATTATTGTGCTACACTCCTCAATGAGTGCAATTATCTCAAAGTTCTTCAGTTTCCTCTTCTTTGTAAATATGTCCTTCAGAAGCTTCACATATGATGGCATTTGCTCTAAACTTCTACAAAAAGAATGTTGATGTGAAGCTTTTTGAATACCTCAAGAAATTTTTTAAAGTGCTTATCAAGCTTTTGTTTCTCAAGGCGTTAAGGAAAGGATGGTGTGGTAAAGTTGTCTTTACTTCCTTTTCTTGAATTTGCTTGTCAGCTGTCTCAATCACTGTTTATTTCTCAACAGGCTTATCATGAAGAATGCTTGCCTAACACTATTGTCAACTTTTTTTTCGCTCCTCAGGGTGATTGTCATAACTTGTTTTTTACCTTTTTTTCCTTAGATTCACCTCTACATCGCTTGGCAGTGTTCCTTGAGGTTAATTGTTTGATAAATTGGCAAGTTAACCAACCTAAGTCTCAAGGTTTCGAATTGATGCTGCTTGACTCTGAATGAGAGTTGTTTAGCTCTGTATAATTCTATCATTCTGTGCCATGCACTGCCTTAGCAAATCTTCCACTATTGGCTTTTTTTCTAAGATAGGTTGTAACAACCTTTCCTTGGTCACTACCGGCGTCCGAGACCTCCAGAATATCCCTTCAAGTCCTGAACAAGCCTTAATGAAATTTCTCAATAACTCATTGTACACTTTTACTAAACCATATTAATGTTTGAACCATATATGTTCATAACGTGAATTCAACCACAAGCATAGCCATTAAAATTTGACTTTAAGTCATGATATCACAATTAAATACATTGAGTTCAAAAATCCCAAATTTTCATTTTTATCAAAACTAATATTTGTTTACATAGTAAAACCAAGTACTACAACTCAACCTCTAACAACGGAGCGACTCGGGATAAAATGCTATGAGATGCCTTTACCTATCTGCGATGGACTGTACGCGTCGACGATTACACGCTAAACCAATCCCTGTCTGCAAAAGGTAAAAAAAAGGGGTGTGAGTCTCACAGACTCAGTGATCATCGACTCCGTGAGCAGAGGATAAATGGGAAACAAGAAAATAGTATATCAATTGAATATTAAAATGCAAGATTATAAAATATAATTTATTTCAAACGGGAGTTTATGCCTTATGTGACTACTTCAATTAGTATATCAACCAAGATAGATAAAAATTTTCGCTACAAAACAAATCAATAACCTAATTCAAGTCAATCATTTGAAATATTGAATTAAAACAATTTTACATAAAGAAAATTCCATCGTCAAAATCAATTGACATTTTATTCAAATCAAATCAATGTATTTAGCAAACTCCCATGAAATCGAATGTTAATCAAACTCATACATAAATCACAAATCACCTCGCACTTGAGGAGTAAAATTCATTTCACCGTAAAAATAAGGCGAGCTGCAGAAAAACCTTTAAATTTTGTTTTCACCATGTAAAGAAATTTGAGTTTGTAAACCCAGAGATGCCACTTTCGAGTAGAGAATGAAAATAAACTTATGGTCCCGCTACCACGTAATAACATCCTGGAGCATCGCTTCCACTAGATTCCCATGTGCCATGGCAGTCTCATAATGTTGGCCGACATCGAAGAATCAAGCAGTCGCAACCGCATAATCATCTGGTGGCCTAGCCACACATACATAAATCACAGGTCGTGGCCCGAACCATGCCTAACCACCCGTCAATAACCCAATGGTTCTCTAGCTAGAGCTCATTCGTGCACTAGGGTCACACTTAACCGATATGACATCCGACCTACTCTCGACGCTCTCGATTTGTAAAACCATTTTGCAATTGTGTTATGTCCTTAAAAGCTCGTCTCAAAATTATTTTCCAAAGCATTCGTCACAAGGTACGATAAAATCTATCATTTTCTCAAATTATATTTATACATGAATCTCAGAACAATAATTTGCATGGTGAATAAGCAATATAACCATGAATACACACTGCACATATATATAAGGCACATTTTGATGTAAAACAATGTGAAGGGCTTGCTTCTCGATTTTTAAAACACTTTACATATAATTTAAACATATATATATATATATATATATTCAAAACAATTTCTAAACATAATTTGAAATCATAATTTCCTAAGATTGCTACCAGCACATGCTATCCACAATTTTCACGTTTAAAATAAATCATACATATAGGTATATATTTATGGAAAGTTTAAAATTGAAATACCCTACTCACCTCACAATAGCGGGATGTTACATCACTATTAATTTAAAGACGTATCGAGCTACTCATTTTTAACGATTGTTCGTTATTTCCTTTAGCCTTTCACCACAGTGCACCACTTATTTATTTCTCTGAAATATTGAAACCCACTTAATTAATATATCTATATATATTATTTTATTCTAGCATAATTATTATATATATATATTTTTTCTTTTTTTTCTTTCTTTCTTTTTCCTTCTTCTCTCTCCCGCTGGTCAGCAGTACCTTGCTTGTCTTTCTTTTTCTTTTCTTACATGCACAAGCTGTCCACAATTTCCTCCTCTCTCTCTCTCTCACTGTTTGCAACAAATTCTTGCTTCTTCCAACCAAAATTTTCAGCAGCCAAAGCTGCTTATATCAACATCAAAATCAGCAACCAAGCTGCTCTATTTTTCTTCAAAAAGTAGCAGCTACGTTGTTCTATTCTCCCTTTAAAAATCAGTAGCCAAGCTGCTCCTTCCTCTCTCAAAACTCGACAGACAAAGCTTCAAAGATCAGCAACCAAAATTGCACCTTCAGCCTTTAAAATCAGTAGCCAAAATTGCACCTTTCAGCCTTCAAAATCGGCAGCTAAAGTTGCTCCTCTCACCCTTAAATTGACAAAAAAAATAGCTCTCATTTCTTCCCTAAATGACAACAAAACCACCCCTTCAACTCAACTCCTTCTTCTCTCCTTTTCTTTCTCACTACTCGACTTTCTCTTCTTTTTCTTTTACTCTTTTTGCTCTCTTTTTGTTCTCTTATGCCCGATGCCTTCTTCTTGTTTCTTTTTCTTCTCTTCCATTAACCGACTTCTCTTTTTCTTTTTCTTTACTTTATTTATTTACTTATTTTTATATTTTTTTTCCATTTGTTTTCCAATTTAACCGGCCTCCCCATCTTTCTTTCCTTCTTCACCTTGCTCCACATGGCCGGCCCCCTTCCATCATATAAAATAAAGAGTTTTTGACTCTTTTTATTGACCATATGGGCGGCTGCCCGTGTTAGTCTTTCTTTATTTATTTATTTTTTTATATATATACTTGTATTATTATTTTACTATTTGTTTATTTTATTTCTTCCATTTAATTCCACTACATAATGCTTCAACCTTTATATTTTAAATTCGATCCTTTTGATACGTCTAAAAATTTCAATTTTCATCTATCTTCTTTCCTCTGTACGTGTACCACCAAAATATCAAAATTGCACTTCAACGCGGTATTACCATAATATTTAAATATTTACTTATCCGCGTAGGCTCGACTTAGCAAAACACGCGTATTTCACTTTCATCGTTCATCTCCAAATATTTATTTATATTTCTTCTCCCCCACTTGGATCAACCATATGATCCTTTTTCTTTTTCTTTTTTTTATGGAAAAATTTCGACACTAAATAAAATATTAATATTTTAATATTATTTTATTAATAAAAAATTATTTTATTCTAAAAATTTCCTCTTGTCTCCTTGGTACCTAAAATACCTTATTATGCCTCAATTGACTTTTGAATCACCTTTTATCTCACAAATTCTCTTTCGATAAAAATATTATTATTTTATTATTATTTCTTCGCGTGCGAAATATTTTATCCTAAACTATTCCTTTCATCTTTCATCACTTTTAAACATTATAATTGGCCTCAATTCACATCCGATAAGCTTTATTTGTCACCATATCAAAGTATGGGGTATTAAATAGGTGCTCTGACTTGTTGTTGCAATCTCAAAGGTGCATTTGGCCTTAAAATGGAGGAAAATCCTTTATTATTAGCCGAAGAAAAATTTGGATGATTTCTCCACCCTAAGTTGTACATGTTGGAGTAAAGGTTATTTTGTTGTCTATTCCACATAAATTGCACTATTTCTGTTGAGCTTGGACACTAATGACTTGCAGGGTTATCTCCACAATATTCACAAGCTACAAAAGGACTTTGGATGGAGTTAGTACCAAAAGATTCAAGAGTTTTAGTTAGAGTTGCTACTTGTGTAGATTATGTCGAAAAAGCATTTACATCATGAATTCTGGCCACTCTCTTATGCATTGATCTCTTTACTGGCCATTGGTAGCTATTTACAGACATCTCTACGAACAAATTGTATACCTCATCAATCGATTTAGCTATTAAGCTTTTTTTGCAGCGGCATCAATGGTGGTTTGGATTTGCCTATTTAAACCATTGTAAAAAGTTTGCACTTGAAGCCACTTTGGAAGACCATGATAAGGACAACATCAAAGTAATTCTTTGTTACTTTCCCAAGCTTTGTACAATAATTCAAAATCTTGCTGCATGAATGATGTGATATCATTCCTCATTTTCACTGTTTTAGTCAGAGGAAAGAACTTAGCAAGGAACTTCTAAGCAAGATCATCGCATGTAGTTATTGAGCCAGTTGGGAGGGCATTCAACCATGCTTTTAGCTTTATCCCTCAATGAGAAAGGAAAAAGTCTCAAACGAATTGCATCATCTGTGACACCATTATGTTTGAAAGTGTCACAAATCTCCAAGAAGTTTGGTATATGGCCATTCAGATCATCATTTGGAAGGCCCCCAAGCTGAATTGAGGTTTGAATCATGGTGATGATAGCTAGCTTGATCTCAAAATTGTTTGCTTAAGTAGCTAGCCTTCGAATGCTCGATGGAATTCTTTGTACCAAAAGAACAATATAATCTATTAAGCAACGATTTTCAGCTACTACGTGTTCTTGGATTTGCTATTCACCTTGTTGATCAGCCATTGTATTTATTGGAGCAATACCTTGTTGATTCTCTTGTCGAAGTCTGTGAAATGTTTTCTCAATTTCTGGATCACACGAGATAATCTCCAAGTTGTTTGCTCTTCTCATATAACGACTAAACACACTTGCAAATCAAAGAAATAAAACTTAAATTAAGACTAATCTGTAAAATTTTAATATTAGCAAATAACAAAGAAAACAAAATGCCTAGTAACTGCGCCAAAAGCTTGTTGACGATTTCGCACAAACAAGTATACGTATCAAACAAGTAATATAGACAGTAAGTCCAAATTATCATTCCCACAAGGATTTATTCCTAAATCTTTACTAAGTACTAAAATTTATGACAAACTAATCTTATTTAAGTAACTTAAATTTTCAAAAAATTAATTAAAACAAAATTAAAATAAGCACTAAGTTAACTAACAGAAATTAAAATAGTAGGAAAGGCAATATACTAAAACCTAAGATTATTGGTTCATTTAACACTTCATCTAATACCAGCTTTTCTTATTATTTATCTTTCTTGGGTAATTTTACTAACTTAGAATCTAAAGCTATGAACAAGTCTTCGTCGAGATGCTTGTACAAATATCTAAGTTAATTAGTTCACTATATGTCTATAGAAATCAATTAAATTAATTTCATTAAGCTAGTGTCCTAATTTGGATACGTATGGCAATTGGCGTATGTCTACCCGAATCACAAATCAGATCACCTAAGTGATGTGAACATACACTATTCAAACCTTAGTCCAATCTAAAATCTCTCTATCGAGTCTCAATTAGATTCACAAATTAGTTAACTGTTGGCCAAACAATTAAAAGCATTAAGAACATAATTGAATAAGTAAAACAATACCATTCATGATTAATAGTAGAAAAACCAGTATTTAAATTACAAGTTGAAATCCACCATAATCTTAGATAGGTAAATTAGTACATAATATATAAATAAAACACTATCCAAAGAACTTTAGCCATGAATTCAAAACAAGAAAATAACACAAAAGGAGAGAAATAAACTAGCATCAAGTCTTAGTGAATTGCGGATCTCTCTAAATTGATCTCAAATTCTTGCTTGATTCTTAGCTTCAATTTTCTAGAGAAACTACTATATTCTTCCCTTTAAATACTCTAAAAAAACCCTTAAATATGATCAAGATGTCCTACTTTCCAATTTTTGGTCAGAATTTTTTATTTTGCAAATCAAGGTGGCGCTACGGCCATGATTTCTTGGCACCATGGCATTGTGACAAGCTTCGATAGCGTCTCAACGCTTTTTTTCTAGCATCACAGTGCCATGTTCTCGACCAGTTGTATGATGCACCCATCTAGCCCAACGCCACAGCCACAAGCTTCTAGTGCTGTGATGGTGGTCCCTTCAATGCCACGGCCTTGATTGACTTAACGCTGCGACCTCAATTGCCATGTTGCCTTGCATGCAGTCTACATCTGTCCATCATATTTGAATGTGATTTTCACCATAATTGGATTCAAACTAGGCAAGATGGTAAACATGAAAAGTGTAGCCCATTCTTTTAGCTTTCTAATGAATTAAAAATCACATCAATTGGAGTACTACAACTCGAGTCATCTTTAAATTACTGCAGCATGTGCAAGTGATACCTTCACCATACTTCACCTTGTGCATAACATATCCTGCACATAACCATGAGAGAATCGACAGTAACTCTTTTTAAAGTAAATTAAACTAAAATAAAATAAAAGTAAACTAAAACAAATTAATTTAACTATTTAACACGTAATCTTATTTAACTTAGAAAAACAACTAAATGGTAAAATCCGAACCTAAAACTCAAAGGTCTATCTACTAAAGTCCTCAAAATGTGTTGAAAATAACTCTATATAATAGAGTTATCAATGACATCAACACTGATGTAGCTCATTTTGATGACCTAGCACCTACATGAAGACATGGCATACCACATGGCACCGACTTGATGTCGTGGCAATGCCACGTGGTACTAATATGATGATGTGGCAATGATGATTTGGCACTGACCTGCTGGCGTGTTAGTGCTATGTGGTAAATCAAAAATTTTCAAAAAGAATTGTGCCATGTCACACGGACTAAATTGAACAAAAATATACAGTATAAGGACTAAATTGAACAAAATTGAGATGTTAAGGGAGTAAATTGAAAAAAATATTTAAAAAGATAAATATTTAAATGGATGATAGATATACTTGTTAATAAGCCAAATATTTAAATGTAAAAAAGTTACGGTGTTAAAAAAATATATAAATATTTTCTCACTTGATTATTTGATTCTAATATATGTACATTAATTTATTTTCTTTGCAAAAATTAAGTTTGAATTCTTCTTCTATAAGAAAAATTTTGAAAAAACATTCATATCTAAAGCCAAATTTAGATGAATAACTTGCATTATGTTGGAACAAAATAATATAAAAAAACTAAATATATTCCTTTTTTTCTATTTATAGTAGTATAAAATTTGAAATTTATTTGACTTAGTTTTTAACTTGAGCTAAACTTAAATTAACAAAATAAATTGATTTAGTTTTTTCTTTTAAAAAAATTAAGAGGAGAGATATGTAGTTAACAATGATTATAAAAATAATTCTTTGTTCTAACTTGCTTAGTTTTGGACATGACAAACCTCTTCTTACACCTATAGAATCTAAGCTACTCCACCCCTTTAATTTTTTTTGTTTTTTATGTTTTTATTTTGTTAAATATTTCAAGTTATATTGTTTAGGTTGAACTTTCCTGGATTAAAGATTGCATTGATGACTAACAAAGTTAAATATAATTGTACATATTTTTAATATTTTATTTTGTATTTACAAATTTTTTGTAGATCCAAATTAATAATTTAAATTTAAATTTAGCAGAATTTAATTATGGTATTTGAACTTAAATAAAATTGTTTTATAAGAAACTTTGAGTAAATTCAAATAAAAGGTAAATTAGGTAAGGGTTGAATAATTCCAAAAGAATAGGTAATTATAAATTGTGAAAGTTGTAAATAAATCAACCTATTTTGCTAATTTGAGTTCAGTTTAAGTTAAAAACTAAGTCAAATAAATTTCAAATTTTTATGTTGTTATAAATAAACGAAAAAAATAAGTTATTAGTCTTTTTATATTATTTTGTTCCAACATAATGCTAGTTATTCATCTAAATTTAGCTTTAGGTATGAAATTTTTTTCAAAATTTTTTTAATAAGAAGAGAATTCAGACTTAATTTTTGCCGAAAAGATAAATTAATGTACGTATTCTAGAATCATATAATCAAGTAAGAAAATCGTTATATATATTTTTAACAGCATAAATCTTTTACACTTAAATATTTAGCTCATTAATAAGTATATCTATCATCTACTTAAATATTTGAATTTTTCAAATATATTTTCTAATTTAGTCCCTTAACATCTCAATTGTATTCACTTTAATCCCTATACTATATATTTTTGCTCAATTTAGTCCTTCTGATGTGGTAGAAATTTTTTTGGAAAATTTTTTGATCTTCCAAGTGGCACCAACACGTCAACATGCAGTGCCATGTCATCACATTGGTGCCACGTGCCATACCACATCATCAAAATGTGCTACGTCAAGGCCATGTGAGCATTGATGTCATCCCCTTTAAAGGTGAAATTCGATGCCGTTAAGGAGAGAGAGACTAAACTGAAGCAATTCCCAAAATCAAGAGATTAAATTGCTTTGATTTTGAGTCCAGTGACTAAATTGAACAAAATGCATGAGTACAGGGACTTAGTAGGTATTCTGCCCATTTTCATATAAGGTAGACATACACCTGTAAGCTATACGTAGCCAAGAATAGATCATAAACTTAATCAATCTTTCTTTAATTTAATTTGCGTAGACATATAATAAATTAATTGAGAGAGATATTTTTATAAGAAACTCGATAGAGACTTGTAAATAATTTAAGACTCTAGGTTAGCAACTTAATCCATTGAAGTAAGCTAAGAGAAAGATACAATATTCAGATGAACTATTAAGGGATATCATTATCTTAGGTTTAGTAGTTGATTGAATTTTTAAAACCAAATTTGTGAATTAATTTTAGATTAGTTTTAGTTTCAATTTGTTAGTTTTAATTTTTCTTTTCAATAATTTTAAATTTAATTGTTTGAATAAGATTAAGGTATGTTAATTTTAGTAGTTAGCAAATACTCGATTAATTCAATTCTTAGTGGGAATGAATTCTGTTTTCTTCTATCTGACTTGTTAAACAATACGTGCACTTGTATGGATAATTCGACAACAAATAGTTAGCATCGTTGTTGGGGAATTGATTTTAAATTCTTTCTTGTTAATATTAATACCAAGCATTTTAAATCTTCAAACTTTTTGTTTAATTTTTAAGTATTTTTGGATATTGTATGTGGAAAGCCCAAAATTTGAAAGTTGTTCCTTTTGATCCAAAAATCCAAAAGACTTTTCAAAGCCTTCAGAGGAAAAATCAACAAGTTTATACTCAAAGCAGAACAATGGTTGATCAACAAGGGGAAGATACCAAGTCTTTAAGGGAATATGTTGTCCCACTAATACAAGGTCTCCACTTTCATATCCAAAGGCCTCCTATTCAAGCCAACAACTTTGAAATACAGGTGGCAATCATTCAGATGATTCAGACTTCTGTTTAGTTTGGGGATTTGCATGATGATGATCCTAATGCACATATTGTGAATTTCCTAGAGATTTGCAATACTGTAAAAAATAATGGAGTTTCTAATGATATCATTAGATGAAGGCTTCTCCCATTTTCATTGAGAGATAAGGAAATAGTTGGCTAAATTCACTTCTTGCTAGTTCCATTAATACGTGGGATGATTTGGCTCAAAAATTCTTAGCAAAATTCTTTCCCCTTGTTAAATTTGCAAAGATGTGTAATGACATCACCTCTTTTATGCAATTTGATTATGAATCACTATATGAGGATTGGGAGAGGTACAAGGATTTGTTAAGAAGGTATCTTTACCATAGGTTACATAAATGGCTGTAAGTTCTGACTTTTTATAATTATTTGTTGGGTCTTATTAGAACCACCATTGATGTTGATGTTAAAGGTGCACTTATGAGTAAATCCATTGATGAGGCTTATGATTTGTTAAAAGAGATGGCATCTAACAATTATCAATAGCCATAAAAAATATTGAGGGTGAAAAAAGTTGCCGACATTTGTGAGCTTGATCAATTAATGCCTTGACTTCAGAATTGGCTATTCTCACCAAGAAAATTGATAGTTTGAGTGTTAATGGCATTCAAAACCCTTTTATGACTCTTGATTTATGTGGGGAAGGACAGTCTAGTGGCCATTATCCTATTTACACTGAAACAGCCCATTATGTTATAAATAGGTAGCCATAAAATAATCCTTATTCCAACACATATAATCTGGGGTGGAAGAATCATCCAAATTTCTCATGGAGCAACAACCAAGGATCTTCATCAACATCTAAGCCAAGGTTGCCATTTGGATTTCTACTTAAAGTACCTATGCCAAAGAAAATTCCTTCAATAGAGGAGATGTTTATGCAATTCATGGCAACGAATGATGCTTACATGACAAACAATGATGCCATCATTCAAGGTCAAGTAGCCATCATTCAAAGTCTAGTATAATCAATTTGAAATCTCGAGACTCAAATGGGTCGACTAGCTAGTGTCATCAATAATAGACATCAATGTAGCTTACCTAGTGACATTGAGCCCAACACAAGAAAAACAGGTAAGGAGCATTGCAATGCAATCACACGTAGAAGTAGAAAAGAAGAAAGTGGTAAGGATTTAAATTTTGAAATTTCCATTAATTTTTTTGAAAAATAAATTGAAAAGTTTGTTGAAAAAGAAGTGGTGATTGAAAATTTTACAAAAAAATCATAATTAAAATTTGCACTAACAACTCCATCACCTTTTCTTCAATGCATTCAAAAGTAGAAACTTTACAAACAATTCCATAGATTTATTGATGTATTTAAAAAACTGCACATTAATATTCCTTTTGTTGAAGCTTTGGAAAACATGCCAAACTATGTGAAGTTTTTCAAAGACATATTGACGAAAAAAGGGAAATTAGGAAAGTTTGAGGCAATTGTACTTACTTAGAAGTGTAGTGCGATAATCAAGAATAAGCTTCCACCAAAACATAAGGAACTAGGGAGTTTTTCTATTCTTTGAACTATTGATACTTTTAGAATTTCTAAAGCTTTGTGTGATTTGGGTGCTAGTGCTTCAACAATGCCTTTTTCCTGTTTATAGAAAACTTGGACATACTGAGATACAACCTACTATAGTTACCTTGCAATTAGTAGACAGAACAATTAGGCACCCAATTGGGATTATAAAAGATGTTTTGGTTAAAGTTAGGCATCTGTACAATCCGATGGACTTTATTATGCTTGAGATTGAAGATGATGTTAAAATTCCTCTTATTTTGGGAAGACCATTCTTAGCTATAGCTAGAGCAATTATTGATGTAAAGAATGGCAAAATAAATTTCAAAGTTTGAGAAGAGGAAGTAATGTTTAATTTGTTCAATGCAATTAAGTATCCCTACACAAATAGTAGCTATAAAGTGAATTTAGTTAATAAGGGTAAAGGTAGGTCTATTCCACCTCTTTTAACGAAGTAAGTGCCAACTCTTGAGACAAAACCACCATCACCTTCTAGTCATCTTGATTTTGTGGTTGGACAGCGAGTAGTATTTTCTTATCCACAACTCTATCTTTTGCCATGGAATCTTAAACCACATTGGGAAAAAGCCTTTAAGGTCGTAAAAGTTCATCCTTATGATATTGTTGAGATTTATAACTTGTTTATCTATGACACCCTTAATTTTTTGTGCAAATTAAGTAAACTAAGGATGATTTATGAAATATAAAAAGTCTTGAGGACTTCGATCGTATGCCATGTATGCCAATTATTTGAGAGTGCACATATTGACACTTAGGCAAAATTTTTAGGAAATATGTGACAAATCCCAATAGTTTAAGCTTTTAATCTAAGTTTAACGTTATACTTGTGAATATATGTGTATGAGATTAACTTAAATGAATGATTTGAGGTGTGATGTTAATAGGGAACAAAATTTTTAGAAGTTTAGAAAGCTAAAAACTACTTACAGGAGAAAATATATCGGTACATCTCCATGTATTGATACATTCTTGGCAAGATGAACAATAAAGGCCTTCAGGAGATTTTCTATCAATACATTTAAGAATGTATCGATAGATTTGGCCAAAGATGAACATGTATTGATACATTTGAAGCAAAAAACACCTAGGGGAACAAGTATTGATACAATCCCCTCATGTATCGATACGTGTTGAGGTAGTAGCCATTTTGCCTATCATCTATGGATATATTGCCCCAATGTATTGATACATTTATTTGAAATAAGGGCAAATATATTGATACATGACTGAAAAAAAGGTAAAAATAAAAAGGAGTTTGAGCCATTTGCTCGTTTAGAAACATAAGCCATAATCTCTCTTTCTCTCTCTAACCTCTTAACACATTTTCCCAAGTAGATTTTTGGAGCAATTTGAAGCTAATCCGAGCTTAGGGAAACATTATTAACGTAAAATTAAATGTTTTTACTAATAATTTTTCAATTTAATCTGTTACATTTTAAAAAATCTCATTTTTCTAACTTTAGTGAATCTCCCCCAATTCAATTGGAATTTGGAGTTAAGATTCATGCAATCCAACTTACAAGGTATGGGTTTAGCTCATTATTAAAGGGTTTGAGCTTAAATAGTTAGATCGCTAAGATTTGGTTAATTATGAAAAAGCTAGCATTTTTCGAAAGCTAAGATTTAACTAATAATTGATGTTTTGATGTTTTCTAAAGGTCTAAAGACTATGATGAACCCCTAAGAATAGATCAACTAAGGTAAATGAGATGTAAAAAGGATTTGATCCAATGATGCCTCTAAGACATAGAGGCACTTAGAAACTTAAATGAGTTATAGACGATTAAGGCTCAATACATGTTTTGTGATATATTGTGGATGTGTTGAATGATAAAGGCAGATGGCCATTGGGAATTTGTGTTTTTTTTTAGGTTTGAATTCCAGACATTGATTTAACTTGTGGTCTAGTGGAGGTCCATCCCTTTGAGACCTTTGTGTGCTTGCAAGGATGGTGGCATTAACCCCACTTGTGATTCTTACCTTTAATGCTTTGATGCAACCCGTCTAAAATTGCTTCAGGTGATGCCAATCGTCGAGAGATTACTCTAGTTGATGACTTTGCTTCTTTGTGAGTTGCTTCAATACTATGCGTGTCTGATTCTCCACCTATTACTTCAGTATGCGCATGATTTGATTCTTCGCTAATTAGCCACTGAAATGTGATTTGACTACATCTAGGGGAGGTCCACTCATTGATTTGATTTGTATATGATGTGAGATAACATGGAGAGGCTTAGATAAATACGATATGAATTTGACGTGATACTCCAATAACTAGATTGTGTCATGGAGAATAATTAAAAACTTTGATTGGCTTTGAAGGTGAGCCTAATGATGTGTGTGATAATTTTTGGAGACAATAAGGATGATGATATGCCTTCACATTGGAGACTTTAGGGATAATGACATGCCCTATATTTGGAGATGTTTACTAAGACATCTAGATGCATAAATGGTGCATATATGTTATATATGTGTTTACCATATATATGATTTTGTTTATCTGCATCACTCACTAAGTATTAAAGTACTCACCCATTTGTGTACCATGTGCAGATAAATAGGCCACAGAGTTGTGTGGTAAAGGTCATCCAATGATGGACTAATTTTGGCATTCGGTATGTCTCCACCTGCTTTATCATTCTACTGCGTCAGTCACGAGTGTTCGCTCTGCACTTAGTTATTGTGTATGTAGGCATGTTATGCCATGTGAACTTGTGTAAGGGTTGTTATGTATGAACCCGTTTTGGATGGCCAATGTATGGCCTTATGAATGTTTGTATGGATTATGAGCCAAGGATGGTGTAATATATTTTACTTTTATTATGAATATTTGGTTATTAACTCCTTTAGTTTTATGTTATGTGATTTTGGATTCTAAGTTTTGCTCGGGTTTAGTGGGCTTGTCTGCTAGGCTTGTGCACCAGCCACGAACCCTGGGTTGAGTTGTGACAAAGTTGTTATTAGAGCGTCTAGGTTAAAGAGTCTTTGGTGAAATTATGTCTATCAGCTGAGTGTCAGGATTAATGTATAGTCTTGATCATGGTTTGTGATTGCAAAACTAATTATGAATAGAAGGCTACATGAACTCTCAAGTCTTAGTAAACTTACCCATGAGATTTTAGAATTTGAATTTTGAACATGGTATGGCTTCGTCTTGGTACAAGATGCCACCTATGATGACAGCAACCTCAAAGGCCACAAGAGAGCAACAAGCCCCAAATGAGCCTATGGAACCACCACGAGTGTCCACGTCAAGGAGCAGAGGTAGAAGTAAAGCATTAAGACATGCTCGAGATATGAAACCAAGTTATATGTACACTGGTGATGAGAATGTGGGAATCAAGGATGACTACCCTACAAGAAGATGTGTCACCCTAGAGGATTTGGCAGCAAGGTTGTAAAGTTTGGCTGATCAATTTGTTGAGTGCTGTAATAGAAGTGAGGCACCATCTGAGGAATTGGTTGATTCTAGTTCACAAGATCAGGAATATGTGCCTGAGTGTGAACATCAAAGATGGGCTATTGAAGTCACTTGGGCAGATTTTATGAAGTTAAAGCCCTCATCTTTTTCTGGTTCAATGCAAAGGAAGATCCATAAAGATTTTTCAAAGACATGGAATGTATTTGTTGTGCTTTGAGATGCTTCACATATATGTTTGTAGAATTGATGGGATTTAGATTAAAAGATGTGGCTAGAATTTGGTTTATTACACTTAAGAGAAGTAGACCATCAAGGTCAACCCTAATGCAATGGGAAGAATTTGTCCAAGCTTTTATGGATCATTTCTTACTTGATAGCGTGTGAGATGCAAAGGCACAAGAGTTTGAGACTTTGAGATAGACCCCAAAGATGATGATGAAGAAGTATGATGTCTGCTTCACCCAACTCTCATGACATGCTCCCGACTTGGTCTAAATTGAACAAAAAAGGATCAAGAGATTTATTCAAGGATTAATTGAGCCGCTCTTTAGAGTTTTGGCCACTCAGAGGTTTACCTCATATGTAGTAATGGTAAACGCGGCTAGAATTATTGCAATTAGGATATTGGAATGTAGAATGGAAGGAGGTAGGGGTCGAAGAGCTCAAACATAGGGCCATTAGGGTTGAAGAGATTCTAGAGTGACTAGGAGTCTCACATTCATATGCCATTAAAGTCATGAGGGAACTACCTCTATGCATAGAACACCAAGAAACAGTGATTAATTTAGTCCACCATCTCAACGAGAACAGTCTAACAAGCATCCAATTTAGGCCTCAAATAGAAGGGAGTTTTATGTAATTATTGTTGAAAGGCACATGGAAGACAATACCACAGAGTAGCGAGACTGTATTTTAAATATGGTCAATTTGGGCATTTGGTGAGAGATTGCCCAATGTAGAGATAGTCAGTTGAGGGTGACCATGGTTATGTGAGACAAGAGGCAACTACCCCACCTAGAACGACACTTATTAGGAGGAACGTTAGAAATGACAAAGGTAAAGGAATAGCTTCATCATCTCAGGGTAAATCAACACAGTTGGGTAATGAAAGTAGAGGTCAATTACCTGTATTTGCTCTAACACAGCAAGATGCTTAGACTTCCAACACAATGGTCACAAGTACACTTCTTATTTTGGTGCAAAAGCTTTAATATTATTTGATCCCTGATCGACACATTCTTTTGTGTCCCCACACTTTGTGCTGAAATTAGATCAATTTTGTAGTAACATGGAGGAATCCCTAATTGTGCTAATCCTTAGAGGAGATATTTATGGCTGAGTATGCGTATAAATTTTGTGTGGTCTGCATAAGAGACAAGGATACGTTAGCAGACTTGGCGTTGCTGCTAACTTTGGACTTTGATGTGATTTTGGGCATGGACTAGTTAACATCTTATTTTGTAATGGTAGACTACTACCGTAAGCTTGTGAATTTTAAGTTTCGAGGGGAATCCTCATTTGCGATATACGAGCATGGTAGCCCAATGTCTGTGCAAGTTGTATCAGATGTACTCATCAGACCAATGCCAAGGCAAAAAGGCCAAGGTTACCTAGCGATGACAAAAGATGTTTTGATGGAAGAAGGTAGTGAAGATTTCATACTAGTAGTGGGTTAATTCGATGCCTCCTTATCGAATGGCACCAGATGAGTTAAAAGAGCTTAAAGAGCTATTAGAAGACTTATTGAATAAGGGTTTTATTCATCCGAGTGTTTCACCTTGGGGAACTTCGATGCTATTCATGAAGAATAATGGTGGTAGCCTTCGATTATGTATCAACTACAAGCAGTTGAATAAAGTGACAGTAAAGAATAAATATCCACTCTCGAGGATCGATGACTTGTTTAATCAGTTGCAAGTTGTCGTGTGCTTCTCTAAGATTGATTTACGCTCAATGTATCACCAATTGAGAATAAGAGAATGTGATGTACCCAAGATAGTGTTTCACACATAGTATGGACATTATGAATTTTTGGTGATGTCATTTAGACTCACAAATGCACTTACAATATTTATGGATTTGATGAAGAGGGTCTTCCAAGTGTATTTGGATTTATGGTCATGTTCATAGATGACATATTAGTGTATTCTAAGAGCCCAAAAGAACATGCATAACATCTAAGAATTATGCTATAGACCTTGAGAGAGCATCAATTGTATGCAGGTTTTTGAAGTGTGAGCTTTGGCTAAACAAACTCAGTTTCTTAAGACATGTGGTGTCTGAACAAAGGGTGCAAATGGATCTTAGTAAAGTAACAGCTGTGGAGAATTGGCCAAAGCCAACGTCTATAACAAAAGTTATAAGTTTTCTAGGCTTAACTAGATATTACAAAAGCTTTGTGCAAGATTTTCCTAAGATCGCATCCACTTTGACAAATCTGATGCAAAAAGGAATCAAATTCGATTGGCTTGATGCTTACGAGGCTAGTTTCCAGAGGCTTAAGGCTTGTTTCACTTTTGCACCTATGTTAAGCTTGCCATGTGGATCCGAATGATACACCGTGTATTACGACGCATCTTGGGTTGGGTTAGGTTACATGTTGATGTAAGACAGGAAGGTCATAGCATACGACCCTCGATAATTAAAAGGCATGAACAAAATTACCCTACACATGATCTAGATATGGTAACGATCTTATTTGCCTTAAAGATTTGGAGACATTATCTGTATAGAGAGACTTGCAAAATATATACAAACCACAAGAGCTTGAAGTTTATATTTCAGCAAAGGAATTTGAATTTAAGGCAACGTAGGTGGATAGAGCTATTGAAAGACTATGACTCACTATACTCTACCATTCCAGCAAAGCAAACGTGGTAGCGAATGCTCTAAGTCGGAAGGTGATGGCGAGTTTGGCACGTGTGATGAATGTGAAACCTCGACCTTCATTAGACATGTAACTCGAGGTGGAACTTATGTTTAAAGGTTTAATTTGAGCTAATGATGCTAGTTTTATGTTACTTATAATTATTTTATGTCGTTATAGGAGTAGAATCAAAAATAATTTTAATTGGTGAAGAAAGTTCCATAATGAACAGTAGCCCTATTTGTAAATATTTTGGTTTTTCAAGTATATCTCCCACTACAGAAGTTCAAATGACATGATTTTTAAACCATTAGAAAGCTAAGAGGCGGGGCTACAACTTTGATGTTTACCCATTTTTCCAGTTCTAGCGAGAAAGTGGTCAAAATCTTTGTCGAAGTGAAAGGCTGCGTTAGAAGAACAGAAATTGGCAGAATGTTTAAGCGCCGTGGCGCTAGAAATTGAGAGCCGCGACCCTCACCGTAAATTTCACAAATAACAAGATTTTTGGGG
>NC_030852.1:8685081-8744031 GCF_000208745.1 Theobroma cacao
ATATATATATATATATATATATACACATATATGTTTGCACATGTGTGACTATAATGTATGTGGAATCCTGCTTGCTGAACCTTGAGCATTTTTTTTAGTGTTCCAAATTGATTTGCATTGTAGTGAAATGGTTTATTTGGGATGAAAGGGAGTCTTTCTTGTTGCTCTGTTTCTCGCTGCAATGAGAATGAAACTTTCGGTGCCACTTATCACTTGGCTAGTTTTTGCCATATTTTCCACTTCTCCAATTTCATGTTGAATATGAATTCTCTATCATCACATGATTTATCAACCAAGGGTTCAATTAATGGTTTTAATAAGGACTTAAGCTAAAGTGCATCATTTTCAAATAAGTGCATTATGATTTCAAACTTTTCTTTATTATATTGCTTATTCCCTTCCTTGTTCACTCACTGGGTTTATACTTACCATTTTCAACTTCATGTTTCCAGATCAAGAGGCAGTTGGTAACTAGGTTGAGGTGTTTTCGTATATTCGACCCTTGGTAGGTGTCTCGGCATTCAATAGTTGTACACTTCTTCAAGTCTCTCCGCTGAAAGTCGAGTACTCTTTTTTTGTTGTGTATAGACAGACTCAATGTAGATTATTAAGACGTATGTTTAGATAATACATGTATCTTTGATTAGTAATGCCACTACGAGTTGGCAATGTTTAGTATTATTTTAATTCGAAGTTATGAAATGTGATTTAGCAACTTTGATGGAACGATGAACAGGTCATATTAATAGGCTTGCTTGGGCTTAGTGGGCTATGTCCATTGAGCCCTTGCGCTGGACATGGTCGGGATTTGGGTCGTGACAATATTGGTATTAGAGCCCTAGGTTTTCTAGGTTCTAGGACTTTCCTTTTATTGGTCCAGCGAAGTGTCGGGTCTTTATGTGGAAACTTTAATTGTGAAGTGTGAACCGTGGAACATTTTACAACCAAGGGACCGCATAAATTCTCTATCTTAAAAACTACATTTTTCCTTAAGTGCGATTATAAAATGTGTTTAATAACAGGTGTTTACTCTTGTCTAGGTGAGAATGTCGCCTAAGACACGAGCCACCTCAAGACGGATGGAGGAGCAAAATGCTTCTACTTATATGGTAAATAGGCCACTGGCATCCACCTTGAGGGGCCGAGGTAGACGTGGCAGGGCCACTAGGTCGGTGAGGGTGGATACGTTTGTGAGTAGAAGAGAGGAAGGACAGTCTTCAAGTGATGTAGATAGACAACCAACTGGGGGCATTACCATTGAGGATTTGGCGGCAGGCCTACAAGGAGTCAACCGGGCCATAGAAATGATGGCGACCCATATGGATGATATATAGAGGATAGTAGAGGGGAGACCTACAGTACAAGAATCCCCTAGCTCTCAAGGACAGGCCAATCACCAACATCATGAGGTCGAGAAGAGACAATTAGAGATTTCTCTTCCTGATTTTCTTAAGCTTGAACCTCCATCATTTTCGAGATTTAATGCTTCGGAGAAGCCCCAAATTTTCTTAGATATGATGGAGAAAATATGTAAAGCTTTGGGATGCTCTAGTGTTCGATCACTTGAGCTAGCCGCCTTCCGATTAGAGGATGTGGCGCAAGAATGGTATAGCTCTTTATGCAGAGGCAGACCAACGAATGCCTTTGGTGACTTGGGGTGAGTTTAGTACAGCCTTCTTGGATCGATTCTTACCACTCAGTGTACGTAATGCCAGAGCTAGGGAATTTGAGACTTTGCTGCAGACATCGAGTATGATAGTGTCAGAGTATGACATCAAATTCACGCAGCTAGTTCGTATGCACCTTATCTCATTTCTACTGAGGAGATGAAGATTCAAAGGTTTGTGGATGGGCTAGTAGAGCCGTTGTTTAGGGTTGTGGCATCCCAAGATTTTAATACCTACTCTGCAATGGTAGATTGTGCACAACGGATTGAGATGAGGACCACTGAGAGTAGGGCCGCGAGGGATAAAGCAAAAAGGGTCAAGACAGAAGGTTATCAAGGCCGTAGAGATTTTAGTAGTGGGATGTCATCTTCTAGCCATCAGGGTCCACAAAGGGACTCACGATTAACCGAACAGGGGAGTGAGATGCCTGGTGCTAGTATTGGGGCAGGACAAAGAACCTTCAGTGCTAAAAGGTAGGAAGATTCTAGACAGGGTAGTCAAGTTATCCACCCTTGTAATACTTGTGGGGGACAGCATAGAGGAAGATGCCTCCGTGCTACGGGAGTTTGTTTCTTATGCGGTCAACCTGGACATATTTGGAGGAATTGCCTAATGGCTCATCAATCGCAAGGTTCTGCTCGTGGTTCCACCCAGCCAACTTCATTTGCTCCTTCAGTCGCCACCTCATCTGATCGGGAGGCTAGTGAATCAAGAGGTATAAGTGCTGGTACTTTCTCTCAAGGTAGGCCTTCTAGGTTTGGACATCAGAGTTCCGTTGGTAAGGGTCAAGCAAGGGTGTTTGCTTTAACACCACAAGAGGCCCAAACATCCAATATAATGGTCTCAAGTACTCTTTCTGTTTGTAATATGGATGCTCAAGTATTGTTTGATCCTGGTGCTACCCATTCTTTTATTTCTCCATGTTTTGCATCTTGTTTGGGTAAATATCGTGCTAGGAGAGAGGAACAATTAATAGTGTCTACTCCTTTAAATGAGGTATTTGTGGCTGAATGGGAATATGAGTCTTGTGTAGTTCGAGTCGAGGACAAAGACACTTTGGTGAATCTAGTTGTGTTAGACACCTTAGACTTTGACGTGATTTTAGGAATGGATTGGCTAGCATCCTGCCACGCTAGTGTGGATTGTTATCATAAATTGGTGAAATTTGATTTTCCCGGTGAGCCCTCATTCAATATTAAGGGGGATAGGAGTAATGCTCCAACTAATTTGATATCGATCATGTCTACTAGAAAGTTATTAAGACAGGGTTGTTTTAAGTTACTTGGCTGTGGTAAGGGATACTCAGGCGAAGGTTGGAGATATAAGCCAAGTGTCTGTTGTGAATGAGTTCAAGGATGTATTTTGCGAGGAACTACCATGTTTGCCTTCCGAGCGGGAAATTGAATTTTGTATAGATTTGATTCCCTACACTAGACCTATATCCATTCCCCCATTAGAATGGCACCTGCAGAGCTTAAAGAGCTTAAGGATTAGTTGGAAGATTTATTGGATAAAGGCTTCATCCGTCCTAGTGTCTCCCCATGGGGAGCACCAGTGCTATTTGTAAAGAAGAAAGATGGGTCACTTAGGCTGTGCATTGACTACCGACAGCTTAATAAAGTGACAGTGAAGAATAAGTATCCACTTCCAAGAATAGATGATTTATTTGATCAATTACAAGGAGCACAATGTTTCTCTAAAATAGATCTGCAATCTGGGTACCATCAGTTGAGGATCCAGAATGAAGCTATACCCAAGACCACATTTCGAACAAGATATGGGCATTATGAGTTCTTGGTGATGTCATTTGGGCTTACGAATGCCCCAGCGGCCTTTATGGATTTGATGAACTGGGTGTTCAAGCCCTATTTGGACAAGTTTGTGGTGGTGTTTATTGATGACATCTTGATCTACTCAAAAAGTCAAGAAGAGCATGAGCAACATCTTAAGATAGTGCTCTAAACTTTGAGAGAACATCGACTGTATGGCAAGTTCTCCAAGTGTGAGTTTTGGCTTGAAAGCGTTGCATTTTTAGGACATGTGGTATCCAAGGATGGGGTACAAGTTGATCCAAATAAAGTTAAGGTAGTGGAGAAGTGGCCAAGGCAGACCTCAGTTTCGGAGATTAGAAGCTTTTTGGGTTTGGCTTGCTATTATCGTCGTTTTGTGAAGGACTTCTCCAAAATAGTCTCCCCTTTGACTAAGCTAACACGTAAAGATACAAAGTTTGAGTGGTCAGATGCTTGTGAGAACAGCTTTGAGAAGCTTAAGGCATGTCTCACCACAGCTCCAGTATTAAGCCTACCACAAGGCACCAGGGGTTATACGGTATTTTGTGATGCATTAAGGATTGGTTTAGGGTGTGTATTAATGCAACATGGGAAGGTGATTGAGTATGCATCAAGGAAACTTAAAAGGCATGAGCAGAATTACCCCGCACACGATTTGGAAATGGCAGCAATCGTGTTTGCTTTAAAATTTTGGAGACATTATTTGTATGGTGAGACTTGTGAGATATATACGAACCACAAAAGCCTGAAGTATATATTTTAGCAGAGGGATCTTAACTTGCGACAACGTAGGTGGATGGAGTTGCTAAAGGATTATGATTGTACTATTCTCTATCATCCGAGCAAGGTAAATGTAGTGGCGGATGCCTTGAGTCAAAAATTGATGGGGAGCTTAGCACATATCTCCACAGATAGGAGATTCTTGATTAGGTAGGTGCATAGCTTGGGAGATATGGGTGTGCACTTGGAAGTTTCAGAAGCAGGTGCATTGCTAGCACACTTTAAAGTTAAGCCTATCTTAATGGACCGGACTAAAGAAGCACAAAGCAAAGATGAGTTTGTAGCTAAGGCCTTAGAGGACCCTTAAGGAAGGAAAGGAAATATGTTTACTAAAGGCACAGATGGAGTGATGAGATATGGAACTAGAATATATGTGCCTGCTAGTGATGGATTGAGGAGAGAAATATTGGAGGAAGCGCACATGGCAGCCTATGTGGTACATCCAAGTGCTACAAAGATGTATCAAGATTTGAAAGAGGTATATTGGTCGGAAGGACTCAAGAAAGATGTAACCGAGTTCGTCTCCAAGTGCCTGGTTTGTCAACAGGTTAAGGCCGAGCATCAAAGGCTTGCAGGGCTATTACAGTTGTTACCAGTGCCTGAGTGGAAGGGGGAGCGTATTACCATGGACTTTGTAATAGGTTTGCCTCGGACTAATGGGGGTTACAATTCGATTTGGGTCATAGTAGATCGGTTAATTAAATCAGCTCACTTTCTTCCTGTTAAAACTACATACAAGGCTGCCCAGTATGCCCAGCTTTATGTAGACAAGATAATACGGTTGCATGGCATTCCTGTTTCTATAGTATCTGATAGAGGAGCATAATTGACCAGTAGGTTTTGCGAAAAGTTACAGGAAGCATTGGGCACTAAGTTGGATTTTAGCACGATTTTCCATCCGTAAATCGATGGCCAGTTTGAACGAACCATTCAGACATTGGGGGATATGTTGAGGGCCTGTGTAATAAACCTTGGGGTCAGGTGGGATCGATATTTACCCTTAGTGGAGTTTGCCTACAACAACAGTTTCCAAACTAGCATCCAAATGGCACCATTTGAAGCATTATATGGAAGGAGGTGCAGGTCACCTATTGGATGGCTAAAAGTGGGAGAAAGGAAACTCTTGGGGCCTGAGTTGGTGCAGGACGCCACCAAGAAAATACGCATGATTCGTCAAAGGATGTTAATAGCACAAAGTAGACAAAAGTCCTATGTTGATAACAGACGGAGGGACTTGGAATTTCAAGTGGGAGATCATGTCTTTTTGAAGGTCTCACCAAAAAAAAGAATAATGAGGTTTGGCAAGAAGGGAAAGTTAAGCCCTCGATATATAGGACCCTTCGAGATCTTAGAAAGGGTTGGAGCAGTGGCATATCGTTTGGCATTACCACCAGACCTTTCGAATATTCACCCCGTGTTTCATGTGTCAATACTTAGGAAGTACAACTCGGATCCATCACATGTAATATGGTATGAAACCATCCAGCTAAACAATGATCTGACCTATAAGAAGCAACCGGTAGCTATCCTTGATAGACAAGTCAAAAAGCTTCATTCAAAGGAGATAGCCTTAGTGAAAGTGTTATGGCGAAACCACACCAGCGAAGAGGTAACATGGGAAGCAAAGGAGGAGATGCGGACAAAGTATCCACACCTCTTTAATATGTAGAGGTATGATACCTAATAGTTCGATTTAAATTCGAGGACTGAATTTCTTTAAGTGGGGGAGAATCTGAAACCTCGACCTTCATAGACATGTAACTCAAGGTGGAACTTATGTTTAAAGGTTTAATTTGAGCTAATGATGCTAGTTTTATGTTACTTATAATTATTTTATGTCGTTATAGGAGTAGGATCAAAAATAATTTTAATTGGTGAAGAAAGGTGTATAATGAACAGTAGCCCTATTTGCATATGTTTCGGCTTTTCAAGTATATATCCCACTACAGAAGTCCAAATGACATGATTTTTAGACCATTAAAAAGATAAGAGCCAAAACTACAACTTTGATGTTTACCGTTTTTCCCAGTTTTGGTGGGAAGGTGGTCAAAATCTTTGTTGAAGTTAAAGGACTGCGCTAGAAGAACAAAAATTGGCAGAATGTTTGAGCCCCGCGACGTTGGAAATTTAAAGTCGCGACCCTCATTGTAAATTCCTCAAATATCAAGATTTTGGGGTTTTTGAAGCTAGAACTTTTTGGGGCTACTTAACGGACCTCTTTCAGAGGATTTTGGACCTTTTCCTAGTGTTAAAAAAGTAAAAGATTGCACAAAAACAAGAGGAAGACAAGTGGCATTGCTAACGGCATTATTGTAATTTCATGACCAATTGGATAAGTTTTAACTCTAAATATCTTCATTCTCCAGCACCTTCCTCAGATTTTTAGCACTTCATCTTCTTCTTCTTCCTCCTATCCCACATTTCTTCACCTTCCATGGGAGCACTCTTTGAGCTTCCATAACCCTCTCAAGTTAGCCTTCATTTTCATGCTTTTGTGCATTTTTTTTATAGAACCTCTTATGCTACTCTTTTACCTTAAAACCCTTGAAATGTCTTAGATCAATACTTTCTCTCACTAACTACAATTTTAGAGAGAGAAAAAAAGACCTTCTATAATAGTTTGAGAATTCTTGACATATTCAATTGCAAATTTAGCAAGGTGAGAATTTAAATTGAGTTGATATTTTAGTTGTTGAGAATGATTAATAGTTAGATTTATGAGTGTTTTGTAGTTGAGGTAGTTTATTCATTTTGGTGTGATTATAATAGTGCAAATAATTAGCCACTTGATGGTAGTTGGAAACTAGTTAGGAATAACTAGTGGTACATGATTTAGGAGATAGCTTTTAGAATTATGGTTATGTGATTGAGTTAATTATGATGCTAATGTGTGATAGGTTCCACCGAAACCCCATATCACCATTCAGGGCATTAATGGAATTTGGAGCTACTTTAAGAATCAACAAAGACAGGTGAGTGGACTTGCATTTCAAAATTTGTTTTGGGAATGTGAAGGTAATTGTACAAACATTTGAAAGATTTTATCCAACTTTTCTTTAAAAATGTACCTTGGGAACAAGCCTTTGGTGAAGTGTTTTTATCTTGGGAAAATGTGCTATATAAATGGTTTATATGTTATCACAATATGATGATATGTATAATATGCATTGGGTGTTTCTTTTGTATGTTGATGTGGACCCGGCTATGTGCAAGTAGGTGTGCGCATACGCCGATGATGACCCGGCTATGTGCGAGTAGGAGTGCCCATAAGCCGATGCTGACCCAGTCATGTGCTAGTGGGGAGTGCACATGAGCTGATGACGATGAGAGAGTGTGCATGGTGATGGATATATATAATATATATATACATATATGTTTGCACATGTGTGACTATAATGTATGTGGAATCCTACTTGCTAAACCTTGAGCATTTTTTTTTTAGTGTTCTAAATTGATTTGCATTGCAGTGAAATGGTTTATTTGGGATGAAAAAAAGCCTTTCTTGTTGCTTTGTTTCTCGCTGCAGTGAGAATGAAACTTTCTATGCCACTTATAACTTGGCTGGTTTTTGCCATATTTTCCACTTCTCCAATTTCAAGTTGAATATGAATTCTCTATCATCACATGATTTATCATCCAAGGGTTCAATTAAGGGTTTTAATAAGGACTTAAGCTAAAGTGCATCGTTTTCAAATAAGTGCATTATGATTTCAAACTTTTCTTTATTATATTGCTTGTTCCCTTCCTTGTTTACTAATTGAGTTTATACTCAGCATTTTCAACTTCATGTTTTCAGATCAAGAGGTAGTTGGTAACTAGGTCGAGGTGTCTTCGTATATTTGACCCTTGGTAGGTGTCTCAGCATTCAGTAGTTGTACATTTCTTCAAGTCTCTCCACTAGAAGTCAAGTACTCTTTTTTGTTGTGTATAGACAGACCCAATGTAAATTATTGAGACATATGTTTAGATAATACATGTATCTTTGATTGGTAATGCCACTACGAGTTGGCAATGTTTAGTATTATTTTAATTCGAAGTTATGAAATGTGATTTAGCAACTTTGATGGAACGATGAACAAGTCATATTAATAGGCTTGCTTGGGCTTAGTGGGCTATGTCCATTAAGCCCTTGCACCTGTCATGGTCGGGATTTGGGTCATGACAATGATCTTTGGTGCAGCGTTTGTATGATCTAGGCATTATGGGAGTACACATGGAGATTAATCACTCAAATGCCTTGTTGGCACATTTTAGAGTCTGACCAATGATTTTAGATCAAATCAAAGTTGCCCACGATCAAGATGAATATTTGATAAAAATATTTAGAGATATGAGCGAAGATAAAACTTAAGACTTTGTGTACAGCACAATGGTTTAATGAGATATCGGTCATGAATTTATGTGCCAAATATGGATAATTTAAGAAATGAGATTTTGGAAAAGATGAATGTGGCAGCTTATGTGATACACCTTGGAGATACCAAGATGTATCATGACTTGAAGTTTATGTATTGGTGGCCAGGATTAAAGAAAGACGTGGCTGAAAATGACTCCAAGTGTTTGACCTGCCAGCAAGTGAAAGCTGAGCATTAGAGACTATCGGGACTACTGCAACCATTACTAATACCCGAGTGAAAATGGGAACATGTAGCAACGGACTTTGTAACGGGTTTACCACGAGCTAGAGGTTGCTATGATGCCATTTAGGCGATAATTGATCAACTAACTAAGTCAGCTCACTTCTTTCCGATCAAGACTAAGTATGAAGCAGCTCAGTATGCCCAAATTTATATAAATGAAATTGTAAGGCTACATGGGATTCTAGTAATGATCGTGCCCGATAAAGGATCACAGTTCACGAGCCAGTTTTAAAGGAAAGTCCAAAAGGCCTTGAGCATAAGATTAGATTTTAGTACGACCTTCCACCCAAAAACAGATAGCCAACTTAAGCACATCCTTCCAACGCTCGAGGATATGTTAAGAGTAATAATGCTCGATTTTGGGGTTTCATGGAATCATTATTTGCCTTTGGTCGAGTTTGCTTATAATAACAACTACCAAGCCATGATCGATATGGCTCTATATAAGGCTTTGTATGGTTGAAGATGTAGGTCGCTTATTGGTTAGTTTAAAGTTAAGGAACAAAAGCTCTTAAAGCCAAAAATGGTCCAAGAAGTTGAGCGATGCATCCATGTGATACGAGAAAGGATGTTAATGACTCAAAGTCATCAAAAGTCTTACACTAATAATAGGTGAAAGCTTTTAGAATTTGAAGTTGACGACTATGTCTTTCTTAAATCTCACCAACAAAAGAAGTTAAGAGATTTGGAAAGAAAGGGAAATTGAGCCCTAGGTACATCGAATGCTTTGAGGTACTAAGACACGTGGGCTCAATTACTTATTAGTTGAAGTTACTACCTAATTTGTTCGATATTCATCCAATTTTTCATGTATCCATGCTTAAAAAGTATGTTCTCGATCCTTCACATGTGATATGATATGATGAAGACCAATTGCAAGATGCACTTAGTTATGACGAGTAGCCCGTAGCCATATTGGATCGACAAGTAAAACGCCTTCACTCCAAGGACATTGCTACGATGAAAGTATTGTGGCAAAGCCATGTAGTTAAGGAAGCCACATTGGAACTTAAAGAGGAAATTTGAGAGAAATATCCCCATCTTTTTTAGGCTTGATATGTGTGTTTTTAATGTAGTGTATGATTTGAAATTCAAGGACGAATTTCCTATAAGGAGGGGAGAATGTAACACCCTTAATTTTTTATGTAAATTAAGTAAACTATGGATGATTTGTGAAATATGTGAAGTCTTATGGACTTTGATGATATGCCATGTATGCCAAGTGTTTGAGAGTTCACATATTAACACTTGGCAAAATTTTGAGGAAATATGTGATAAATCCCAATAGTTTGAGGTTTTGATCTAAGTTTGATGTTATATTTGTGAATATATGTGTACTAGATTAAGTTAAATGAACGATTTGAGGTGTGATATTAATAGGGAACGAAATTGGGGTGATAGACTCAAATTTTTGGAAGTTTGGAAAGTTGAAGATTGCCTACAGGAGAAAATGTATCCATACATTCTTCTCTAAATGAACAATAAAAGCCTTTAGGACATTTTCTATTAATACATTTAAGAATGTATCAATAGATTTGGCCAAAATGAATATGTGTCGATATATTGTCCAAATGTATCGATACATTTGAAATAGAAAGCACCCAGGGGAAAAAGTATCGCCACATTCCCTTCATGTATCAATACGTGTTGGGGTAATGAGCATTTTGCCTGAAATGTATCGACACATTACCCCAATATATTGCTACATTTAGTCAAAATAAGGGCAAATGTATCAATACATCACTAAAAAAGGTAAAAATAAAGAGGCTTTAAGGCCATTCGCTTGTTTAGAAACATAGACCCTAATCTCTCTTTCTCTCTAACCTTTTAACATCCTTTGTCCTAAATAGATTTTTGAAGCAATTTGGAGCTAATCTGAGCTTAGGGAAACGTTATTGCATTAAGATTAAACATTGTTACTAATTATTTTTCAATTTAATCGATTAGATTCTAAGAAATTCAATTTTTCTAGCTTTAGTGAATCTCTCCTATTTTGGCTGAAATTAAGAACTAAGATTTGTGCAATCTAACTTACAGGTATGGGTTTAGCTCCTCATTGAAGGATTTCAGCTTAAATGGTTGGATTGCTAAGATTTGGTTAATTGTGGAAAAGCTGGCATTTTTCAAAATCCAAGATTTAACTAGTAATTGATGTTTTAATGTGTTTTAAGGGGAAAACAGAGTAAATTGACTCATTGGCGAGCTAGAAGATGATTAGAGGCTAAGGATCGATGCTTGACTGCAAGTACCTCCAATTTGTCACTATGAGTGGGTTTAATTAAAATGCATGTGATGCATGACACCTTGATAAAGGCACTAGCATGGTATTAGGACAAAATTAGTGTAGGTATATATCTATATGGTTTCCTAGATGTAAGTGCCTATGCTAAAGAACTAAAATATGGATTGAGTGTTTGTGTACTATGATTTGAACCACATGGGTGGCCCATGTTGTGTGAGCCTAGACTAGGACGTCTAGAGGCTATGATGACCCCGAGGAGTAGATCACCCTCGACAAATGAGATGTTAAGAGGATTTGATCAAATGATGCCTTGGAGACATTAAGGCACTTAGAAACTTAAATGAGCTATAGATGATTGAAGCTCGATAAAGATGATTTGTGATATATTATGGATGTGTGGAATGATAAAGGCATTATGGCTTCATTGTGGATTTGTGTTTCGTTTGAAGGATGAATTTTGGACATTGATTTAACTTGTGGTTGAGTAGAGTTCCATACCCTTGCGACCTTTGTGTGCTTCTAGGGATGGTAGGTAAGCAAGGATGGTGGCATTAATCCTACCTGTGATTCCTGGCTGTAGTGCTTTGATGCCACTCGTTTGAGAATACTCTAGATAATGCTGATCGTCGAGATATTACTCCAGTCAATGACTTTGCTTCTTCGCCAACTGCTTCGACACTGTGCATGATCTGATTCTTCGTCCATTGCTTAGGCACATGCGTGATTTGATTCTGCACGCGTTGGGCACCGAGTGTGATTTGACTACGTGCAAGGAAGGACTACTCATTGATTTGATTTGCATATAATGTGAGATAGTAGTGGAGAGGCTTAAATAAATACGATATGAATCTAATGTGATACTCCAGCGACTAGATTGTGCGATGGAGAATAATTTGAATAACTTTGATTGGCTTTGAGAGTGAGCTTAATGTTGTGTGTGATAATCTTTGAAAACATTAAGGATGATGATATGCCCTCACATTGGAGATTTTGGGGATAATGATATGCCCTATATTTGGAGATGTTTGCTAGGACATCTAGATGCACAGATGATTTATATATGTTATATATGTGTTTACCATATATATGATTTTGTTTATCTACACCATTCACTGAGTATTAGAGTACACACCCATTTGTGTACCATATGCAGATAAATAGGCCACAAAGCAGTGTGTTAAACGTCATCCAACGATGGATTGATTTTGGCATCTAGTAGGTCTCCACTCATTATGTCACTACGCTGTGTCAGTCATGAGCTTTCGCTCTGCACTTAGTTGTTATGTATGTAGGCATGTTGTGCCATGTGAACTTCTGTAAGGATTGTTATGATGAACCCGCCTTGGATGGCCAATGTATGGCCCTATGAATGTTTGTATGGATTATAAGCCAAGGATGATGTAATATATTTTAATTTTATTATGAATATTTGATTATTAATTCCCTTAGCTTTATGTTATGTGATTTTGGATTCTGAGGCTTGCTCAAGTCTAGTGGGCTCGCCACACAAACCCTAAGTTGGGTCATTACCGAAGTAGCAAAGATCAATAAAGAAAGTCTCAAGCTTTATAAAGTAGTGCGGAAAAGGTTGTCATAGTCAAGCTAGTGACTATAAAGCAACGTTTCTTGGGAGGCAACCCAAGTTGTCAAAACTCTTATTTTTTATTTTCAATTATTTTCATTTTATTATATTTCTACATTAATCTCTATTTATTTTTTTTTCAATAAAAAAAATCCTCCTTCAAGTGACAATGAGGAAGATGACAATAAGGAAGAGGAGAAGGATTAAAGCTTCTCCAGATTCATCCAACTAGCAGGGGAGTATTCTTTTACCTTTCCTTTATTCTTTCAAACATTGAGGACAATGTTTAGTTTAAATTTGGGAGGTGAATTTATTTTTCTGGTGGTGAATATTTTGTAGAAGTTTTAGATTTAATTTTAATTATTTGCATGCTTTTAGGATTAGTTTATCATTTAGTTTTATGCTTAGTTGAAATTTTTAGGAATCTAGAGTAGAGTTGTGCAAATTTTTCAATGATTTCGTTATCCACTGATGATAACTATTTGTCTTATATCTTTAGCTTTTGGTGAATAAGATTATTGTTTGGTTCATGCTAAATTCTTTTGTTTAGTATCATTGTTAGGATGCTATTTCCACATATATTGAGCATTTTATCTTTTGCTTTGAATTATTGTGAATATTTAGAGAAGGTTTATATTGACGTGAATGTTAGATTATGTCAAGAGTTCTAGAATTTGCTTGATTCTCTCTTGAAGGGAAATCCTAGGTAATACTTAGTTAGGGAGATGGTTTAGGCCATCTTTGAACCGTTTGAGCCTTTCAAACTAACCTTGATCTATTTTTATTGCTAATATACCCCTTTGAGCCTAATTTCCCTTTTCATTGTTTAGCACATAATAATAAGCCTAACCTTAAAACAAAATTCCAATTTTGCAGCCTTCACTCCTAAGCATGTATATTGTTTTAGGAAATATACATTGAGCTAA
The DNA here is from genome assembly GCF_000208745.1 of Theobroma cacao. Lineage (NCBI taxonomy): Eukaryota > Viridiplantae > Streptophyta > Magnoliopsida > Malvales > Malvaceae > Theobroma > Theobroma cacao. The sequence goes on from NC_030852.1 coordinate 8,698,709, forward strand.
ATGCATATGGTAGAAAGGTGATGCTAATGTGAAAAAGTTCAAAATATTAAAAATAACCCCACTACTTAGAATAAAAAGAAATAGGTTTGTGCGTGTAAAATTGTGAAATTGTGAATACAAAATAGAAAAAACAAAAGAGAAAACGTAGAATAAAGTGTTGAACAAAAGAAAAGTTCAAATAGAACAAAAGGCAGTTACTTGGAGAATGAAAATAGAGCTCTATATAAGTCCTAGAATGATTATGTACCTAAGGTTAATTGAGCCAAATTATTATCCTTCATCCTACCTTGACCCTAGCCATATATTACTGTCAGTTAAATTCTACCAATGCAAGTATACGTATCAAACAAAGAGTATATTAGTATGTAGAGAATCGATCCCTCATAAATTTGTTCTAAAAATTTACTAAGTACTAAAATTAAAACAATTTAATTTTATTCAAACAATCAAAATTTAGATATCTTATTAAACTAAAAACTAATCAACTAAAACTAAACTAATTAACATAAATCAAAGTGAAAAGATGATTGAATAGAAATCAAATTGGAAAAGCCTCGGATTACAATATCCCTTACATTTCATGTAAATCTTACCTTTCTCTCTTATCTTATTCCAATGGGTTGAGTTGCTAACCTAAAGTCCTCAATTATTTATAATATGTTCTCTCAAGTTTCTTATAAAAATATCTACTTTAACCAAAACACTATATTCCTATGTGAATTGAATTAAAATGGACTCATTAAGTTCAGGCTCTAATACTGGCTACATACAGCATATGAGTATATTCCTATCCTATGCACAAATCAATTTATTCATTCAAGCAAATAAATATGATCACAAGCTATTCTAATATTTTCCTACACTAAACTCCCTTTTCCAAGTTATTTTAGGTTTTAAAATCAATTTACTTGGTGGTGGGTCAATTAAAAGCATTAAGAACAAATTGGAATAAACAATTCAATCCCATTGAAAATAAGCAAGAAAGTGATTAAAAATTTAGACTACATGTGAGTTCAATTGCAATCTTAGAAAAAGAAATTTAGCTACTCATAATTGTAAAAGTAAATAAAAACATATGAAGTTTAGCCATCAAGAGCATCAAGAATAATAAAAGCTAAGGAAGAAAATAAACAAATATTTGCAACCTTGATCTTCAATCTTCAGCCTCAACTTATAACTTTTTGAATCTCTCTTTTGATTTTTCTTCTATATGGCTAACTTCTCCTCAAGCTATCTATTTATAACCTAAACTTAACCTAATTTTCCCTAAATAAACTACTTTGGCCTAAAAACTCTTAATTTGGGCTTAAAATAAATGTAAAGCCCAATAGACTTAAGTTAGTTATCATAACTTACTTTCCTAGAGCAATTTCTTCAAAATCTCCTCTTCGACATCACGGCACACCCCACTAAGCTGTAGAGTTCCCTTTGTTTTCATGTCTTTTTTTTGCTTACTACTACACTGTGCATGGTGATCGTCATGAAAATTGTAGCTCTATCTTTTAACTTTCCAATGGTCAAGAATCACACCATTTGGACATTTAGAGTGAGAGCTATATTCAGAATACCATGACATGTATGAAGAGGGTTTGAGCTTCTTAAGCACCTTTCTTCACCCAATTATCTTTTAGAGTCCTATGAAAACATAAAAACTAGTAAATAATAACTAAACTAAGGTAAATAAGCATAAAATTAAAATAACTTAATAAAAAAACTAATTAGAAAAATAACTAAAAATAAGTAAATCCTAACCCAAACTCAAGAATTTAGCTAACTTTTAAGAACAATTTGAGATAAAACATAATTCTATAAAATAGAATTATCACACCCCCAAAATTAAGATTCTGCTAGTTCTCGAGCAAAAGAAAAGATAATAAGGAAAATTAATAAAAAGACTTTTTCAAGTGATAAAAATTCACCAAGTCATGATTTCCCAATTTTTCCTCAAAAATTATCCCACAATTTCAACTTAAAGTAAAATACAAATAATCTTCAAATTGATACATCAATTCAAATGAAATGTCACTTTCGAATGGACTTCCTGTGTGTGTGCAAATAATCTCTTACAAAGAATATCATGGAATTCATATTGGTTTACAATAAGTCTAAGCATAAATTAGTACTAAGATCCCATAAGTTTGCTTTACATCTCTCTCTCCACTAATGTAGACTAACACTTATTCAAGGATCAATAGGTCTTTATTATGCTTGTAATGAAAGACTAAGGTTAAGGTATGATAAAAGATATATTTAGGCTCAAATTCACCCTAAGCACTTAAATCAATCTAGGACCTATAAAGAGCTCAAAATTATTTATTTTTCATAGCAACCGTAAACTTAAAATAAACTTTCTTTTGTACAACACACTTTATTTCTTTTTCTTTTCTCTTTCTTTTTTTACACCCCTAAACTTATTTTTGACAATTATGAACAAGCGGTAAATTTCTAGCACCTCTCACCTTTTTCATCACTCCACCTTTCTCCCTCAATCTAACTTTATGCTCAAGGTATTTCCTATAAAGATCAAAATACTTAAGGCTGAAAGGTTCAAATTTTGGAAATATATGAAAAGCTTAGGCTAATATGTGGTTACAAAGAAAAAGAAAGATATGCTCAAAAAGGGTTACTAGGGATAAATATATAGCAAGGTAGGCTTGAAAAGGCTCAAACGGTCCAAAGATCGCCTAAATCATCTCCTATCCTAAGTGTTATCTAAGATTTCACCTCAAGAGAGAATCAGACAAATTCTAGAATCCTTGACTTCACTAAAGTTTTATTAACATAAACTTTTTCTAAATTACATGAAAATTTTAAGTAAAAGAAAATAGTGCTCACATTATTGGAAGTCACATTCCACAATGAAACTATCACAAGAATATCATAACAAACTTAAATCATGCACATATTCTTCCTAAAAGCTAAAATCATAAGATAATCAAAATATCATTCTAAGATAGGGAAAATCATAAACAAGTTGTCAAATTATCTCAAAATTTCTTTTTATATTCTTCTTTTTTTTAATATAGACACTAAAAATTAAAGCTAACAAAACAAGAAAAACAAAAGACAAATTTAAAACAATTAAAATAAAGATAAGCAAATAAAAATAAATAAAGACACATAAATAAAAGTAAATAAAAGCACCCATAACAAATTCTAAAGATATCGTCGCAAACTTAAAACTAAACACAATCTCTAATGTTTAAGAAAAAAATAATAATAAAAAAAAAGGAAAACGAAAACTCCCCTTTCAATGAAGCCACCAAAAATGAAGATCTACACCTCTTTCTCATCATCAACAGCATCAGCTCTAGTAGCAATGGTAGGATCATCAAACAAACAGGGAAAATGTCTTTATCCATGCCCATATGTTCTGCATAAGCTCTCATCACTTGCTTAATTGCATTAAAGCACTACGCATGATGGTCCATGCAAGTTCAAGTCACTCCATTCTTTGCGCGATGGGCAAAATCTAAGGACGTGATGTTTAGGTCTCATAATTGATGAATTACCTCCAGCAGTAGATGATTCTTGTTGCACATATTTTTCCATTATTCCATCATCAATTGGACCTTTAAGATAAAACAACTCCTCCCTAGATCCCCACTCTACACTTACTCTCTAACACAACTTAGTAATCAAATAGGGAAACCAGATACCTTCGCAAGTTGTATTAGTAGATCTAAAAATAGTGAGGTCGATTAAACGTCCAATATTAATTGCTTTACCAGTCATAATACAATAAAACAACATAGCTCTATCTTTAGTAATACCACTCACATGCTTAACTAGAAACAACCTAGCAATAATAAAATAAAACCAACACTTGTAGGCTCCATGAAGTTTGTTGCTCTTAATGGAAACAGGCAATCCTTTAAATATTTTCCACTCCCTATTACCCTTACACAAGTAATTAATTATCTCCTTATAATCTGGTTTCAAAGTAAAATATTCATCAATCACATCATTAGGAATTTCAAAATAGTCATTAATAGCATCAACAGTAAAGGGCACAAATTTACCATGAGCAAAACCAGACCCATTATGATGCTCATTCGCATTAGCATAAAACTCTCTAACTATAGGCATTAAAGCTGCCAGAGGCTATTTGCAAAATGTAGTCCATTGCCTAGTAAGAATAATTGCATGAACATTTGGATACCAACTTTCACTAACATCAAATCCCCTTTCAGGCACTAGGGTTTTATAAACTACCTCTTCATTATATCGCTTTTTAGCAATAGAAAAAAAAATCTAGACCTATCATAAGAACTTCTAGCACTAGCTCTAGTTCTTTTGGGTGCCATATTCAATAAACCAAAAATCAAACTCCAAATAAATATTCCAACAATTGGTCACTAGGCACTACCTACTTAAGCAGTAAAAGTCCCACAATCCATAATATCACAATGCACAATATCTCAAAAATCACCAATATAGAAAATGTACTTACTTGAGTATTGAAAACCAACTATTGAATGGTTGAAGGTAGGGGGCAGTTTGGTTAGGATTTGAAAAAGTAGTGGTAAAGAAAAGGTGTAGAGAAAATTTTTTTTTTTAGACAAAGAGTGAATGAAAGGCTAATGAAAAAGAAGGAGAGGGAAATAAGGGTTTTTATAATGGGGCTTTAAGGTTTTTTTTTATGGTCTTTTTTTTTATAGAAATCCGAGTGGGCGTTGTGGCAAACCCCTTAATGCTGCGACATCATAACCTTTTGCAAATTCTGCATGGCTCAAATTCGGGGAACACCACAGCGCTCTAATTGCTTGTAATTTGGTGTCTTCCAAGTTTGAGGTGCCACGACATGCTCCTTCTCACACCACGACACTCTTATGCCTTTGATTCAATGTTCGTTTCAACCCGATGCATCGCGATGCTCTCCTTACTATGCCACAGCGCTGCTTCCTCCTTATTTTCTTAGGGGCAACCCACAAAAAGAAAGAAAAAAAATTGGTAATTAATGACAATAAATAATAAATGAATAAAAGAAAACAAATTAAAGTAAGCAAATTAAGTTAGAAAGCTTGGATTACCCCCAAAGAAGCATTCTTTGTAGTCATTAGCTTGACTATAGAACCACTTTTACAATTCTTCATCCTCAAAATGTTGCTTGAGACTTAGTCCATTAACCTTGAATGTGCTTGTATCCTCACTATCAATCTCTATTATTCCACAAGGATAAACCTTTACCACATTGAAAGGACCCACCCATCTTGCTTTGCGTTTCCATGGAAAAAGCTTAAAGTGTGATCTAGACAATAACAAAACTTGTTATCTAATCTCAAAATGACATTTAAACGGTGGTGGATCCTCGACATCTGCTTGGGTTAAATATGTGGAGGTGGTGGCTTAAACTTAAAGATTGATGTGTGCTCATTTGTAAATGGAGAAATAGGACCACCTTTGCCTTTATCAACTGAATTCACTCTGTAGAAACTAATTGTAGAAATAGGATGTTTGGTTGCATTGAAAATATTAAACTTGACTATCTCCTCTCCAACTTTAAAAGTTACCTTACTTTTCCTCACATCAATGATTATGCCTACGGTAGCCAAGAATGGTCATCCCAAGATTAAAGGAATTTCCACATCCTCATCCATTTCAAGAACAATGAAGTCCACTTGAATGTAGAAATGCCCAACTTTAAACAACACATCGTCAATAATCCCAATAGGATACCTGATTGTTTTGTCTTCTAATTCCAAAGAAACTGTAGTAGGTTATATCTCATTAAGTCCAACTTTCTTAGCAATTGAAAAAAGCATAATTAAAAGACCAACACTAAAATCACACAAATCTTTAAAAAATTTAAATCCGCCAATAGTACGAGGGATAGAAAAACTCCCTAGATCCTTAAGCTTTGGTGGAAACTTGTTTTAAATTATTGTATTGCACTCTTTAATAAGTGCAACTTTTTCAAAGTCTTCGAGTTTCTTTTTTTGGTTCATAAGTCTTTCAAGAATTTGGCATAGCTTTGCATGTTTTCCAAAGCTTCAACCAAAAAGATGTTTATGTGAAGCTTCTTGAAGACATTGAGAAATTTCTCAAATTGCTTATCAAGTTTTTGTTTATTCAACCTTTGTGAGAAAGGTGGTGGAGGATAATTTACTTGAGCTTTCACTTGATTTTTCGCTTTCCCATAATCTTTCTTTTCGGCTTCAATTTCTTTTTCAACAATTGCCTCTTCATCATCCACACATTCTTTTAAAGATTTAGTTGATTTTTCCTTTACCCCTTTAACTTGTTTTCCACTCCTTAGAGTAATTGCATTTCTTGTTCCTTACATTTAGGCTTGACTTGAATGTCACTTGGCAAGGCACCTTAGGGTCTATTATTGATGGAGCTAGCAAGTTGTCCCATTTGAGTTTCAAGATTGCGAATTGATGTTGCTTGCTTCTGAATAATGGCATCATTCTTTATATGACATTGCATGAGTAGTCTTTCCACGATAGGTTTTTTTTTTCGAGATAGGGGTTTAAGCTTGTTGTGGAAAGTCAAAAGGAATGTTTGGCCTCAGATTTGAAGGTCCTAGGTTATTATTCCATGAGAAGTTAGGATGGTTCCTCCAACTAGGATTATAGGTATTGGAATATGGGTTATTTTGTTGCCTATTAAAGTTCCCAAAAAATTGAACTAATTTAGAATTAGATGGACACTGATTACTTGAATGACTATCTCCACATTAATCACAAGTTATGAAAGAGTTTTGGACAACATTAACTTTGATTGTATCAAATCTTTTTATCAAATGAGCTATTTGTGCATACAAGGCATTCAATGCATCAATTTCATAAACCTCCCATTGATAGTTATTGGATATCATCTTTTCCAACAAATTATAAGCTTGATCAAGATTTTTACCTATTAATGCCCCACCAACAATGACATCAATTGTAGATTTGATTAAACTGACCAATCCATTGTAGAATGTCTAAACTTGAAGCCATTGAGGAAGCCCACGGTGTGGACATCTTCTAAGCAGATCCTTAAATTGTTCCCAAGCCTCATATCAAGATTCCCCATCAAATTGTGTGGATGAAGTTATATCATTGCTCAACTTTGTTGTCTTTGCAAGTCGAAATAATTTTTGACCCAAGTCCTCCCATGTAGTAATAGATCCAAAAGGTAGTGAATTCAACCAACTCTTTGCCTTATCCTTAGTGAAAAAGGAAAAGTCTAAGTCCAATAGAATCATCAGTCACCCCATTATATTTGAAAGTGTCACAAATTTCCTAGAAATTAACTAGACAGGAATTAGGATCATCACTGGGTAACCCACCAAATTGAATGGAAGATTGAATCATCTGAACACAAGCAAGCTTGATCTTAAAATTGTTTGCATTGATAATAGGTCTTCTAATGCTTTGGTGTAAGCTTTGTAAAAAGGGAACAGCATAATCCCGCAAAGCTTTGTTCTCTTCATTGATCTGATTAATAGCATTGTTATCATGATTATTATTATCTTCAGCCATTGTTTGATTTAGAGTTTGAACTTGCAAATTTTCCCTTCGAAGTCTTTTAAAAGTTTTTCTATCTTTAGATCAAAAGGAATAAGTTTCAAGTTCCTTTTTTGCATACAACGACCAAAGATGCCTAAAAACCAAAAAATAAATAAATAAATAAAATAAAGTTTAAATTAAGACTAAATTTGCTTGGTATCAAGATTAGTAATAATTCTAGAAAATAATTCCCTGGAAACGATGTCAAAAACTTGTTAGTTAAATTCTACATACACAAGTATATGTATCGAATAAATAGTATATTAGTAAGCAAAGTATTGAGCCCTCAGAGAATTGTTCTAAAATTTTAGTAAGTAATAAAATTAAAGCAATTTAGTTTTATTCAAACAATCAAAATTTGGATATCTAATTAAACTAAAAACTAATCAACTAAAACTAAACTAATTAACACTAATTAAAATTCAAAGCAAAAACATAATGGAATAAGATCAAATTAGAAAAGCCTAGGATTACAATATCCCTTACACTTCATCCAAATCTTACCTCTCTCTCTTAACTTATTCCAATGGGTTGAATTGCTAACTTAGAGTCTTCAATTATTTATAAGGCCCTCTCGAGTCTCTTATAAAAATATCTACTTTAACAAAAACACTATATTCCTATGTGAATTGAAAATAAAATAGACTCATTAAGTTCAAGCTCTAATGCAGGCTACATATGGCATATAGGTATGTTCCTATCCTATACACAAATCAATTTATTTATTCAAGCAAATAAATATGATCATATACGATTCCAATTTTAGCCTACACTAAACTACCTTTACCCACTTATGTTTAGGTTTCTAGATCAATTTAATTGGTGGCCAGTCAATTAAAAGTATTAGGAACAAATTGGAATAAACAATTCAATCCCATTTAAAAATAAGCAAGAAAGAGATTAAATATTTAGACTACATGTAAGTTTAATTGCAACCTAGAAAAGAAATTTAGCTACTCAAAATTACAAAAGTCAATAAAAAACTATGAAGTTTAGCCATCAAGAGTATCAAGAATAATAAAAGCTAGCCATCAAAAGTATCAAGAATAATAAAAGCTCAGGAAGAAAATAAACAAATATTTGCAGCCTTGATCTTTAATCTTCAGCCCCAACTTCTAACTTCTTGAATCTCTCTTTGGATTTTTTTTCTATATGGCTAAATTCTCCTCAAGCTATCTATTTATAACCTACACTTAACCTAATAATCCTTAAACTAAAATACTTTGGCCTAAAAACTCTTAATATGGACTTAGAATAAGTGTAGAGCCCAATAAACGTAAGTTATCCAGAATAACTTTTTTTCCCATAGTAATTTCTTCAAAATCTCCTCTTCGACACCATGGCACACCCCATCTAAGCCATGGCACTCCTTTTGTTTTCATCTGTTCTTTTTTCCAACTATCATACTTTATCAACTTCCAATGTGATTTTCTTCAAATTCAAAGCAGATATAGCAAAGTGATTCATAAAAGTTGTAGCCCTACCTCTTATCTTTCCAATGGCTTAAGAATCACACCATTTGGACATCTATATTGAGAGTTATACTCAAAATACCATGACATATACGAACATGGTCTAAGCTCCTTAAACACCTTTCTACACCCAATTAAGCCTTATTCTTCTAGATTCCTACAAAAACATAAAAACTAATAAATAATAACTAAACTAAGGTCAATTAGCATAAAATTAAAATAAATTAATAAAAATAAACTAATTGGAAAAATAACTAAAAATAACTAAATCCTAACCTAAACTCAAGAACTTAGCTAACTTTTCAGAACAATTTGAGATAAAAAATAATTCTATAAAATAGAATTATCAATTACAAGCTTAATAAAGACCTATTGATCCTTGACTTAGTATTAGCCTACATTAGTGGAGAGAAAGATGAAAAGTAAACCTATGTTGTTCTAGTACTAATTTGAAATTTTGCATTATGATAAACTTATCTAAATGGCACGATATTCTTGGTAAAACATTTCACACATGGAAATTTATTTTAGAATGTGCTTGCATTAGAATTGAAACATGAATTTGAATGATGACTATATTTTACCTTGAGTTATAGTTTGATAGACCTTTTTGAGGCAATTATGGGATATCATTGATCTGGTGCTAATCTCTAGTTAGTTGTTCATCATTTAAATTTCTTTTGCTTTTGGCTAGATTTTTCTTTTATGCTTTACTCAATGACTAGCAAAATCTTAAGTTTAGGGGTGTGATAACTCTAAGATATAAAGTTATTTGGACTTAATTTTGATAATAATTTAGCTAAGTTCTTGTAGTAATGCATAGAAATTATTAGGTTTTATTTAATTATTTTAAGTTAGTTAATTAGGTGAGTCAATCTAATCTTAGTTAATATTGTATTTAAATTGATGATTATGTGCCTAAGATAAGTTTTTATTGATTTATTCGTGCCTTTGTAAGTGTTTATTGAAGAAGGATTTTTAATTATATTTGTCAAAATGGGCCTGACTCATTGGGCCAGCTCATTTTTCATTTAATATGGGGTGGGCTGGGCTTGAAAATTTAGGCCCATATTTAAATCGAGCCTAAATGGGCCAACCCACCAAATCAGTGGGCTGAAGCAAGCCAACCCTATGGGCTAAAAAAATTAATAATTTTAATTAATTTAATAATTTTATATATTTAACTATATAAAATTAATAATTTAATTACTAATAATCTTACTTATTTTATATATTTTAATGTATTTAATCTTTACTTATCAAATTAATAATTTTAATTTATAAATTAAATCATAAAATAATTTTATTAATAGAAAATTTATTAAGTAAAATTATAAAAATGAAGTTTTTTTATTCGAAAAGAAAAGAAATAAGCTGGCCCAACCCAGCCCATAGGCTAGCAAGGGGTGGGCTGGGTTGATGATTTCACAGCCCATATAAAAAATGGGCTGGCCCAGCCCAACCATTATTTTTTTAGCCCACAAGGACTGAGGCCTGGCTAGGTTGGGCTGGCCCATATTGACAGGTTTACTTTTAATAGAAGAAAGAGAGAAATTTTGAGATATAGACTTCCATTGCACATGTCAAGGTATTTTGACCTTAACCTTCTCTACAGAACTACAAATGAAGAGATCTTACACAATTTGAAAACTACAAGAAAAAGCTACAACTTTCATGTTCATCACTTTGCCTTATTCAGCCTGAAAAGTGGTCAAAAACCTTATTGAAGTTATAGCACTTTAGCAGTCCTAGAGAGAAAAATTAAATCACAATTCTTGTAAATTAAATTGTCAAGGTTGCAGCCTTGGTAGAGGTAAGACGCGGCTTACATAGTTTGATGAGGAAATCCTAATTAGAATTGACTTCTTTCTTTATCCAATTGGGCCCAACTTTAAAGCCTTATAAAAGCAACCTTTCATAGAACGTTTAGAAATGCAAAACACACAAGATTTTGAGCTAAAATTTAGACACAAAATCATTGAAGAAAAGTCTCATTGGAGCTGAGAAGGAATTTAAGGATTCAAGAAGATTTGGAGACCAAGATTCCAACTCTTAGAGTTTCTTTATTTTCTTTTTGTTATTCTTTATTTTTCTTGGTTTGGTTTCAATGTTTAAATTTTATTTGATGATGATGTGTGACATTATGGGGAACTAATTTAGTTATCTAACATTATGATTGAACTCAATACGTAGTCTAAATTATTTCTTTCTTTTGCTTATGTTTGATAGTTTTAAGTTGTTTATTCTATTCTGTTCTTAATACTTTTAATTGTCTTGTCACCAATTAGATTGAATTGAAAACCTAAATTAGACCTTGACGAAGGAGATTTAGAGTAGACCTTGAATAGAATAGCGTATGATCGAATGCACTTAGTTGATTTGGTGGTTTGATTTACATATAAGGTAGACATAACCTATAAGCCATAATTAGGCAAGATTAGAGTACAAACTTAATGAATATTTCTTTAATTTAATTTGCATAGACATATAGTAAGTTAATTAAGAGAGATATTATGAGAAAATTGACAAAGACTTGTAAATAATTTAAGACTCTATGTTAGCAATTTAATCCATTGAAATAAGTTAAGAGGGAGTTACAATATTCAAATGAAGTATTAAGGGATATCATAATCTTAGGTTTAGTAGTTGATTGAATTTTCAAAACCAAATTTGCAAATGAATTTTAGATTAGTTTTAGTTTTAGTTTGTTAGTTTTAATTTTTCTTTCTAATAATTTAAATTTAATTATTTAAATAAGATTAAGATGTGTTAGTTTTAGTAGCTAGCACTAGGTTACATAAACATAGGTCAAGTCTTGCATCTGTGCCCATATTAGCAATAGAACTAGAAGGCATAGCGCTCGATGATGGTTTGGTTAAAGCTGCTGAAGGAATGTCCTCATCATCATTATAATTACCAGCATTTTTTTGTCGTGCCCTCTTATGAACACAAATACTTGTCTCTACATACTCAGTGTAACCCATCCTAGAAATAATGGCTCTATCAAGGTTCCAAATCTTGGATTGTTAGACTGCATCGTCCAAAGATGTATCAATATGAAAATGTTCTAGCAAGCGGGTGATGACTTGATCGTACGTGAGGCTCGATCTAGTACTAACTACAATTTTCCTTATGTCCGTAAAAATAAAGCTGGCACGATCAATGGGAGTTTGTGCCTTAACGTGATGTAAAAACCACAAGTCTTGCCCAATGACAGATAAGTGCTTACTAGGTACAAGCCTCGAGGTTTAACTAATTATTAAGTGAAGAATCCTATCCATCATGGATAGCCTAGTGAACGAATCAAGAGCACCAACATGGTTCACATAAAGCTCTCTCTAAATCTTGCTCTACTAGGTTATCACTAATGTGGGTCATTGCATCAGGTGCACTATGAAGCCCAAACGCATTCCTAATCAACTCAAGGGTTATCTTGAATAGTCTACCCATGATGTAAGTGGTGAAAGCATTATCATAGGTACGTAGTGCATCATTTTCATCCTTATAATTTACACTTGCATTACTATAGAAAACTCTAACTAACTTTTCAAACATAGGGATGTTCAAGCTCAAATAATCATGCCAGTCTAAATTTCTAAAGTTCTCATTGTAAGGAAAACTAAATGCTTCCAAGAATTTAAGATCAATTACCCAACTGTGGTAGACAACTCTTGAGGCAAAAAGATTCTTGTAACATTCATAAACAAGCACATTAGGAAAGTTCAGTGCTTGAAACCTAGTCGTGCTGGAAGAGCTTGATTGTCCCCTTTGAGCAATAAGTTTGTAGCGCTTTGGTGGTGCCATGGGTGAGTTTTAATGAGATCTGTTATTCGAAATTGACTAGGAAATGACGAAAGTCAACTATGGAAAGTTGAGATCAACTATAAAGCTAGAGGACTCAATTATGCACTCTAGAAATAGTTTTCTAGTGTTTTGAATGGTTTTGAAATTGAACCAAAATCCCTTACTTACAGTAGATAGAAATTGGGGGGTTTTAAATGGGTACTTGGAATCTCAAAAGCCTAGAGAGAATGAACTGAAAAAGAGAGATGAATTTATGGTGGATTAAATTAACATGGAAAAAGAAAGGTTTAACGAATTTTAAATCCCACCAAGGATAGTCGACTATATATTGTGCCATAGTTGACTAGGATTTTCTTAAAAACATGTTTTGGCATTTTAAAATAAAGGGATAGTTGATCCTTTAAAGTATGTAGTCAACTATGTCTTTGTAATTTTGTATTTTTTGCAATTGAAAGACAAGTATAGTCGATCTTCTTGACTTGCTAGTTGACTAGGCTTCCAAAACACATTTAAACCAAGCTTAGCTTTTTAAATAAATTTGTAAAACAAAATAGCCTTGTTTAACACTCCCCTATATGTGGTTAAAATCACTCTTATGCTTCAAGATCATTTAAAAACAATGTGTATTTGTTTAAGAATCATTTTAGAAATTATTTAATAAAATTCAAGGCTTATAGTTAAAAAATCAAAAACATATTGTTGAACTTGTGATAGTGTATTTATGAAATCATGAGGAATGATTGAGGACCTAGTCTTGGACAACTTATGTGAATAATGTATGCATGTATGATATGAACAATATATAATGCAACATAATATAATATAATAACACGTACATATTTAAAAGGATATTCACCAAAACAATTAATTGAATAATCAAGTGATATATCAAAACATCACTTATAAATGGATAAATCAAACAAATTTCAAGCATTAAAATCAAACAATCAACCATACAATAGAATAAGCATAATTCACAAAACTTTTGTGATTTTCGTCAAATCAAAACATGATATAACTCAAGGCTAACATCACCTTTGAACCAAGTTGAGAAAAAATCGACATCCCAAGAAGGAAGAATCAATTCTACAAAGACAGAAAGTTCTAGACTTTATAAAGAACCAATAACTCATGAACAAAGAATCAATTCTCCATATACGATAAGAATGAGCAAGCTAGCGAGAACGTACAAAAGTTGATTTAAATTTCACTCCAATGGGCAAGAAATCACAAGGCCTATAAATATCCACTTTAAGGATGTCACAGATGAGATTTTTTAAGGAGATTAAAAAGAATTGAAGAGTAAAAAAAAAAGCAAAAATAAGTAAGAGGGCTATGAATAGAAAAATCCTTTCTTTTAGCAAAAGCAGAAAACCAAGATCATATTTTTATATATCTACTAGAGTTTCTTAAGCCTAAACCTCACTTCATCATTCATCATTCTTGAGAAATCTCTCACCTTTTTATACTCAGTTTCCTTACCAGCCTTGTTAGAGGTTTTAAGCTAGTGATTGTTTTAAGAATCCATTGTTGTATGGGTTAAACCTTATTGAAAAGGTTATACCTCCGAACAAAAGGTAGAGAAGTTGTGCTTGATTCATAAAAGACATTTGGTTGTAGAAGTTATGCTTGATCTTTGAAAGGCATTTAGGTGTAAAGGTTGTGCTTGATCCTAAAAAAGTAGTGACTTCAGTTGAGGTTATGCTTGATCCTTGAAAAGGCATTTTGTTGTAAAGGTTATGCCTAATCCTGTGTTAAAGGTAGGTTGATAGTGGATTCAAACTCCTTGTGTTATCAAAGGAGAGGACGTAGACATCAAAGGCCAAACCTCTATAAATACTTCACTGAGTACTCTTTACTTTTTTGCACTTTACTTGCTTAGTTTATACTTTATTTTTATAACTTTGTTCTTTATACCTTAGTTGTGTTGAAAATCTAAAAAGGGGGAATTTTTATTTGATTACCAATTCACGCCTCCTATTAGTTACTTTACTTTAAGCTTATTTATCTAACAACCTTACTATGTTGCATTAACACACATTCAAGTTCCATTAATGATGCATTGTAATATACCACATAACCCATTGTACCATAGGTAAGCTCAACACTGTAGTTGTAGTAAACAAAGCCTTGAGCTTCTGAAAGCTCTCCTCGCATGCTCTTAACTAAATGAACTTCAGATCGCCATAGGAGTTGAAATCTTAGAGAAATCCTTAACAAATTTTCTATAGTATTCGGCCAAACATAAAAAGCTCCATATCTCAATCACCAAAGTAGGCCTTAGCCATTTCTCCACTACCTTAATCTTCTTTAAGTCCACCTTCATACCTTCTTTCAATACTATATGGCCCAAGAAGGTAACACTATCCAACCAAAGCTCACATTTGAAGAACTTGGTATATAATCTATGCTCTCTCAAAGTTTAAAGCACTATCCTCAAATGCTGCGAATGCTCTTCTCGACTCCTCGAGTAGACCAACATTTCATCAATAAAGATCACGACAAACTTATCCAAGCACGGTTTCAACACTTGATTCATTATGACCATGAAAGCAACTAAGACATTTGTAAGCTCAAATGACATAACCAAGAATTCATAATACCCGTACCTAGTACGAAAGGCAGTCTTAGGCACATTCTCCTTTTTAATCCTCAACTAAGGGGAGCCTAATCTAAGATCGATCTTAAAGAAACATTGTGCCCCTTAGAGCTAATCAAATAAGTCATCAATGTGGGGTAAAGGATATTTCTTTTTCACCATCACCTTGTGCAACTGCTTATAGTCTATGCACAACCTTATCGATCCATCTTTCTTCTTCACAAATAGCATTGGTGCACCTCATGGTGACACACTAGGGTGAATGATGTCCTTGTCCAACAAATCCTCTAATTGGTCCTTGGGCTCTCTAAGCTCTGTTGATGCCATCTGGTATAGTGGAATAGATATTGGACTTGTATTTTGTACCAAGTCAATGCAAAACTCTATATCTCTATCTATTGGTAATCTTAGCAACTCCTTGAGAAATACATTAGTGAGTTCTCGTACGATTGGCACCTCAACAATCACATCACCCATTACCATATGGGTGTTTTTTACTATTTCCATAAATCCTTGGCATCCATGACTAATCAACCTCTTAGCCTCCAAAGTTGAAACTATACTACTTGATATCGTACTACAATCCCTTTGAATGTTAAAAGGTGTCTTTCCCAAATAGTTAAAGCTTACCACCTTATAATAACACCATTTATTGCCAATTGATTTTAACATGGTCTCAGAGTCCAAGTTTATTGTATTCTTTTTACTTGTTACCTTTTATAATTATAGTTTGAACACTCAGTTCATCATGTCCAATAAAGCAACTGGACATTTGTAAGCTTAAATGACATAACCAAGAATTCATAGTGCCTGTACCTAGTACAAAAGGCAATCATAGGCACAATCTCCTCCCTAATCCTCAACTAGTGGTAGCCTGATCTAAGATCAATCTTAGAGAAACATTATGCCCCTTAGAACTAATCAAATAAGTCATCAATACGGGGTAAAGGATATTTATTCTTCACCATTACCTTGTGCAACTACTTATAATCTATGCACAACCTCATCGATCCATTTTTCTTCTTCATGAATAGCATTGGTACACCCCATGGTGACACACTAAGGCGAATGATGCCCTTGTCCAGCAAATCCTCTAACTGGTCCTTGGGCTCTCTAAGCTCTGCTGATGTCATTTGGTACAGTGGAATAGATATTTGACTCGTGTCTTATACCAAGTCAATGCAAAACTTTATATCTCTATTTGGGTGTAATCTTGGTAACACTTCGAGAAATACATTAGTGAATTCCCCTACAATTAGCACCTCAACCACATCACCCACCACTATTTGGATGTCCTTTACTATTTCCAAAAATCCTTGGCATCCATGACTAATCAACCTCTTAGCCTCCAAGGTTGAAACTATATTACTTGATATCGTACCACAATCCCTTTGAATGCTAAAAGGTGTCTCTCCCAGACAGTTAAAGCTTACCACCTTATAATGACACCATTTATTGCCAAATGATTTTAATTTGGTCTCAAAGTCCAAGTTTGTTGTATTCTTTTTACTTGTTACCTCTTATAAGTTTGTTTACGTGCTAAATCGTTTTGTTTCAATTTTTAGTACTGGACCTACACGTGAAGAGAAAATGTTGAGTGGTGTTATCCCATATCGATAAAGTCTTAGATTTCTTATAGTCTTAAATGCAAGTTAGGCCTCTTCATCTCTTGCCATTTGATTTTCTGTTAGATGCTTAACATGATATAAGGCCTTGCCCCTATTTGTTGATCTCTCCACTTGTTATGCCTATGGGAAAAGTCCATGCTATGTGATATATTTGTTGTCCATACATGTGGTGGGGAGTATTAATTTGGTTGTAAAAGAAAATCCTAGATTAGTTAAGTTGAGGGATTTAGGTTGGATGCTTAAAAGGGTATACTATGTTACCTCTATTCATTAGCCTTTTTATGATAGGCTTGTTATGCTTATGTGTAACATCCATACCACGTGATAGATTTGTTCTACCATACATGAAGAGGAGTCTTATAGTGAGGATAAAAGTAAATCTCATATCAGTTAACAATATTTTGGAATAAAGACCTCTTTACTTATTATTGATTGACGTTAAGTTTCTAAAATTTAATGTAACGATAAAGTTAATTTCCAACATTCCATTAACTTAGGGGTTAAATTATAGTGAGCTATCTAGCCTTCAATTTTTCTAGGTATAATGCTTAAATAAGTCACTAATCTATGTTAAAAAATTCAAATAAGCGTTTATTCTTTTATTACGTTCAACCAGCTCTTATATTTTTATTTTAGATTAAATAGGCCCTAATGACTAATGATTAACTAATTGCCATTTGTCAAAATACAACTTGTTATTTTCTATCCACATGGTACTGATATGGCGCTAGTGTAGAAGGAGAAAAATGCCATATGGTCATATTATCATATCACATCATCATCAATTATGATATGTCA
This sequence comes from Theobroma cacao, assembly GCF_000208745.1. Lineage (NCBI taxonomy): Eukaryota > Viridiplantae > Streptophyta > Magnoliopsida > Malvales > Malvaceae > Theobroma > Theobroma cacao. The sequence continues at coordinate 8,716,509 of NC_030852.1, forward strand.
GCATGTCACATCATCATTAATTATGATATGTTAGCATATCACATCAGCATTATACAACATAAAATGACAAATTGCATTTTGACTAAGTCCATAATTAATTATAAGTATTTATTTGACTCAAAATAAAAGTATAAGGGTTTATCTGCTGTAAAATAAAAGTATAAGGGTTTGATTGAACGTAATAAAAAAATAAAAATTTATTTAAATTTTCATAAGTAATTTAGGGATGTTTTTAGATATTATATCATTTTTCTAAGAAAATGAAAATGAAAATTCAGGTAAGTGAAGTTTAACTTGAGCAATTTGTGAGTTTGAACATGTGATGGAAGAAGAACATGGGCGTGGCAACTAGGCAGCAAGCTGGTTTCCATCTTTTAATAAATGAATCACCTTAATTGTGGTGGCGGGTGAAGATTAATCAAGGAGACATGTTTATTCTCGACTCGATGGAGAGGTTCCTCTCACCTATCTAGCATAAAGGATGTACGATTTTTTTTCACAATCTTTCACTGGGGCATTGATTCACGTTAAGGGAAAGTTATAGTGTGGAGAAAAGCTTATTTCTTTATTTATTTTCTTTATTTATTTGTTGGGAGAGAGAGAGGAGCGTGACATAATGTATTAGACAAAGTGGTTAGAAGATTAGAAGGGAATATTTGGGATGATGAAAAGGAATAAGAAACTTACAAAGGTATGTGGAATTGGGGTTTAGGATTTTATAACTCTTTCTCTATGAAAGCAAACAAACAAACCTTTAGAGAGGGGCTCTCTCCCACACATTCAGGTCAATGGGTCCATCAATTTAATCAATATCTCTTGACAATTACACCCACCCATTTATTTCATTTATGAGAAACACTACCATCACCTACGGTTTCATTACTATTTCATGACAACCAAGTTGTGGACAGCAAGGCCTGATATCCATGTTGGATCCTGATCTGTCTTCATCTTATATAGTAAATCTCCCTACCCTTTTTTTAAAAATTTTTTTCCATGTACTAGTAGGCCCAATAATTAGTTCATGACATAATTATGATTCTAGTACCTCTATGACATTGCTTAAGTATGAAGAAGAAAATACCTAAAAGTTTGGCTCAATCATAAGGATGTGTATATCTCTGATGATTAACAAAAGTATATATTTAAAATATTCTACAACAGATATTTGGAAATGATCTCATATGGACGGACTAGTTACATTCAATAGGAAGGACAAATGGCACAAACAGTTTTCTGGTTAATTGCGGCATTTATCCTTTTCCTAGTAAGGGAAAATACATGTGTATCCACATCCAACATTAAGAAAACCTAAATTAAGCAGTTGGATTCTCCTGTATGTCATTGGTATGGGGAAATAAACATTTACATGCTTTGATACAAGTCAATCACTAGAAGTAAAACAAAGGATTAATTAATAATTGGAGCACTCGATGCTTAAAGATCATACATAGCGACTAGAAATAATGATGCAAAACAAAACCCAATGGAAGTAATATAAATATAAATATTCTGATGCAAACTTTAAGTAGTGAACAAAATTAAAATTAAAATTGAAAGCATCTATATATTCTGTATTAGCTGTAAGTTACTAGTGAAGGAAAGACAGCATGTGATTGTAGAAAAAATGAAGAGAATTTCTGAAGGAGAAATAGGATTGGTCAGTGGTGATATACGCAAACAACATTTGTGAAGGTATGCGAAGAGAGTGGGGGAAAAGGAATTTATACAGCAGTTGCTCTTTCTCTCTCCTGTAAAATTTAACCCGTCGTCTTCGGAGGAGGAAAACAATTACTAGCAACTTGTTTTTTTTTTCCATTTTTTTGCTTTTAACAATTTGGCTATAGCCACAGCATTTTATGCTGTTTTTGCGTGTATTGACTATTGAGAAAAGGAGAGCTGAGTGAGAGAGAGACAGAGGCTTTGTTGAAGTGTCATTTTCCTATATATACTCTCGAGGTAGAAGGAAAAACGCAGTCTCAAAGTCTATCTTTCTCTTCCCTTCCCAAATTCCCAATCCTTTACATATTATTCTATTATCATTGCAACACCACACATCTCTCTCTCTCTCTCTCTCCCAGGATGTCTGTTCTTTGAACTTGAAGAGTAGAAAAAGTATCTCTTTTTTCATTTAGCCCTCTTTACAGCACTTTTCTTCTCTTCTTTTCTTTTCTTTTTTCCCTCCCTTTGCCCACTTTTTCTCATCTTACTAAAGGGTTTTCTGTCCTGGCCACTCATCTGCACCAGAAAATCTGTGTTTTTCTCGACTTAGATTCTCTGTTTATTTGAGAGCGTTTCTTTCAGTTGGTTGTGAACCAGGGGCAGGCACATCTTGGAAACCCTTTTCTTGAGAATAAACATGTCCCATAAAGGGGGTTTCAGCAAACAGTCTTTGAATCGGATTCCTGATCTTTCACTGCACATTAGCCCTCCAAACAGTGCTCCTTCCTCAATTTGCACTGGCACTAACGAAGGGGATTCTTCCTTTGATATTTGGCGCAAAGACGATGGCCTCAAATCACACAGTGATAGTTCCATAAAAGCCGGCTCGCAAGCAGACACCGAGCTTTCTTTAGCAAATCCTGCAAGCAGTGCCTTAGAGGCTGAGAGCCCTTGGCAAAGAAACTTTGCGGGGGGAGTCACCGATGATGATCAAATAAAGCATAGAAATCTTCTCAAGCGTGGTAATACTAACAGTGGCCAACTAAGTAATATAAACCATGGAATTTCGTTACTTGATGTTTCAGGACTGAAACCCATCAAGGGAATTCCAGTATACAATAACTCCATGTCGTTCCCGTTTTCGAGCTCCGATAGTTTAGTAGATATGGATCCTAATAAGTTGCGCTTTTATCATCAGTCTTGCCCTTCTTATAATTGCTCTTCCTCAAATTCTGCTGTGTTGCACTCGCCCGATGCTTATAGAATAGGAAGTGCGCCTAGGTTTAATGGGATTTCAATGGAGACGCTAAGGCCCCAGTTTCATCATCAGTACACGCAATATGGAGCTGCAGACTTGTGTAATGGCATGATTAGATCGAGATTTATGCCTAAACTACAAAGCAAGAGGACTATGAGGGCACCGAGAATGCGCTGGACCAGCTCTCTTCATGCTCGCTTTGTTCATTCTGTTGAGCTTCTCGGTGGTCATGAAAGTAAATATCTTTCGTTCACTTTCTCATGTTTTCTTTCTTTTATGTGATCTAGCTAGGAATGAATCTGTTGATAAGTTGAATTCTGGCTTCATGAGCTATTTGGTGTTGTTTACTTTGATAGGAGCTACTCCCAAATCAGTTTTAGAGCTAATGGATGTCAAAGATCTAACCCTTGCCCATGTCAAAAGCCATTTACAGGTACGGCAAAGAATTGAAAGTTGAAACCCTCTTTTTTGTTTGTTTGTTTGTTTGCGTTTTTGCCTTCCTCCCTCATTATTTCGGGCAAATTAAAAACAAGAAGAAGTAAGCACCGGTCGGCGCCTCGTGAGGGTCTCTCAGTACGTGGGGGTGTGGTAAAGACTACAGAGTTACTCCAAGGCAATTCCATCCATCGGGCACAAGGGCCGATGAGTGCAGTGAATGAATGAACAGTTGAGTCTGTTTTCTGATACAGGACAAGTTCAACTTTTGGAGAGAAAGGTTAAAGAGAGCGAGAGAGAGAAAAAGTAGCCATCATTTCTCAATAATACAAGCAATTACTGACCTTACCAAACATCAACCTCGTGGTTATTAAACAAACCAACAAAAATCCACAAAGAGAAGCATCTGATTTGATATTTTTGACTGGGATCTTATTTTATCTTTTTCTCCCCCTGCTAATATAGTACTAATAAAGTAGAGCCTTCTTCTTTCTTCTTTCCCTTCTTTTTTATTTTGTTTTTCACCCCTTTTCCTGGCCTCTCTCTTGTTTTTAAATTCATTACATCTTTGTCTCCGTTTGCATTGCAGATGTATAGAACTGTTAAGAGCACTGACAAACCTGCGGCTTCCTCAGGTAATTCGCATTGTTTATCCCTCACCCTCAGCTCTTTATATATTAATTTACTGCTTCATTTTGACCTAACCAATTTAATTCCTTGATTTTTGTTGCACATTTCAAACTTAAAAAGATTCTCTCCCTCTCTCACGCTCTTCTATGCTTTTACAACCCACCATTTCTTGCACTCATTCATATGCTTATCTACTTATGTATATCTACCATTACATTATGTTGTTTATCCTTTAATATATATATATATATATATATATATGTATACATCTGATCAGATGAAAGAGATAAATGGGTGTATTTGCTTGTGAACAAAATTTTAAATTATGACAGATGGATCTGGAGAAGAAGATTATTTGCCTGCCAGAAATACAATCAGTCAGATTGCAAACTGTTCAGTCAACCAGCGATCATCAGCAAGTCCAAATTTATCCATACAACAGGACAATGGCCACTCGCCCACTAATCTTTGGAGTAACTCTTCTAGGTAAGTCTTTCTCAATCTATTCACATTAATTCTTAATATTTGATTATTTTGCTTGCTCTTTATTAAAATATCAATAAATACATGGATATGCTGCGCTTGCTTTTCTCCGTAGTTGTTTTAGATTTATAGCTGGATTGGATTGGTTTTGTCTTCTATGAGTGACTAGCTTTAGCTTATTAGCAAATAGAAAACTCCACGCCCCCCAGCCCCCAACACCCTTTTTTTTTAATTAAAAAAATATACAATAAAATAAAAAGCGTTTCTTTATGACAGCTTTTGCTTTTGATAGCCTTTAATTCATCCCTTTTTATTTTTATTTTTTCTGCTTATTTCTTCCTGATGACAAAATTTATCCCAAAGTGCTTACAATATTAACATAAATCTCTGTGTCTTTGACTTAAACGCTATACTTTCTCCATGCTCTTCTTATTATTGCAAAATAAGAAAATATATAATTTGAAGGGAAGAGAAAAGATCCCCAACCTCTTAAATGCTGAAAGCAGTGCACTGAAACTCATAGCCATAGCTTCAGCAACCCTAGCTGGCTACTTAGGTTTGGTAATGAGTGTAATTCCACAATTAATCAATAACTTGCCAGGAGTCTTTCAGCGTTCATTCTTTTTTTTTTACATAAATTACCATAACAAAACCCTTAGAATTTCAATGATTTATGCTTAACATTTCTCATGCAAGTGCTACTCATTGCAGCATATATATTTCAATGTGTAATTGCATCGAATGGATATATGTTACTGGCGAAGGCAACATTAACCCTTAGAATACTTTTTACATTATGTCAAGTAATAATTAAAATTGTCCAGGGCACTGGCAGAATATAATATATATATATATATATATATATAGGAAACAATGAAAACGTACGGATTCTGCGTGCTGCACGTTAAAACTGGCGCCCAGCATTAAGGGATAAGAACAACTTCCAATGCGTTTATATTAAATATTGTTTAATTCCATAATTTTATTACCTAAATATAAGTACATATTCAAAATTGGATTTACTTAGTATTTTTTTTTTATTTTGATCTGCATCCTATATATAGCATTGAACTTTTTGCGACACTAGTAAATTACAAACCATTAATATTTTACTTGCGGAAAAGTATGACCTGCAGTCCGTTTCTTATGTATTTTTATATTATTATTATAATAACGGATTGAGTTTAAGTCATTTTCTTTTTTCCAATTTTACTTTATCCTTAAAAGCTCGGTGATAAAACCAATGAAATCTCATGCTTGAGTCTAATTTTTGGAAGAAACAAACAGAAGATTGGCAAAACCAAACAAAAGTTTGACCATGATAAAATCATGTAAAAATTGTAAGATTTTTAAATTTGTAATTAAAAATTAAAATCATAAATAAAAATCATAAATAAAAATTGTAAGATGATAAAAAACAGATAAAGAAAAGAATCATAATTAAAAGAGAGCAAATTATTTGTTCACTCAACTAATTTTTTTAAAATTTTTTAATTTGGGTGACTTAACTTTAAAAAATAGCATTTTGATAACTAAAGTTACATAAGTGATACATTTTTGGTCACTCAAGTATTAAACACTAACGCTTTTCATGTAATCACTTTTGTCCTTGATAACCAAGTCTATGTCATCGTTCCATGACATCACTTTATCCTATGTTACAATTTCTGTGTCATGAAGTGATGATGTGGACTTAGTCACATTGCACAATTTGATGATGTAAAATATCAAAATTGGGAGTTGTTAGTATTCAACGGTTATGTGATCAAAAGTGCATCACTTATGCAGCATTAGTGACTAAAACAATCATCTCGTAAATAGTAAACACTAGCTACTTCCTTTATGATTTCAACATTTCTCACATGATATCTTATATTTTCTTTTTTTTCCTCAATTAGCACCTTATGAATGAGATTTGTTCCTATAAGAGTTAGCTTGTTAACTTTTCCCAATATAATTACAAAAATATCACAGGTATGATCAAATAGGCTAACTTTTCAATTAAGAATATTTTGATAATTTTAATGGGTAAAATTAATGATATAACCTCTTTTTAGAACGAAACTTATTCACAGAATACTAATTGAGAAGATGTTATGTAGAAAAAGTTGAAACCAAAAGAGATTTAAGTGAAATTTTCCAAAATAGAAAATTTAGAAAACCTAAGTGACTATGTATGTTTAAAAAATATTATGAATATGTATATACCATATATTTTATAGAATTTAAGTTATTACAAAATGTTCATTGTTTAATAGATAAATTGATAGAGCATGATGAATAGATTAATAATGAAGTCAAAGGAAGAATATAATGGTACATAATCAATTTAATTATAATAGGTTAAACCTCTTGAATGTCTACTTCTAACAAAATCCTTGGTCAAACGTTAGCATTATTTTTCTCCCTCCCCCCCAAAATAAAAAAAAAAATAAAGGAGGGCATAGTTTCACTAATAATATGGCTTTAATTTGAAAAGAAGAATGAAAAAAAATGGAAAGGATAGAACAAATTGAAAGAAAAGAAGATATATCCTTGTATGTGGAGATTAAAATGATATCTTTTTCCTATGAAAAAAGAGAACATTGGATATTCTCATTAATTTTAATAACTAAATATGCATACTTAATATCAAACTCAACAAAGAAAAACTAAAGAAAGTATAGGTAAACTAGAAATTTGGATTCTTTTATACAATGACAGTGATATTTTTAAATTTAAAAAATGAGATTAGATGTTTGTCATATATTCATTTAATAATAAATTAATTTATTAATTATATAAATATATTTTAATAAGACATATGTCAAACCTTCTAATCTCACTTGTAAAACTTGAAAACCTCAAAGTCATCGTATATATAGAGTAACTTTTCCTTTGAAATATACCTGAGAATGGAGTGGAGAGAGGAGACTTTAAGCTTACCTCAAGACTCAAATCCGCCCAAAATTGTCTTATAAGAAACGAAATCACCCGCCCTTTTCATATCACACTATTTTTTTTGTTTGTTTTTAATGTCCATATCATTCTATTTTTAAATAAAAAATAAAAATATGCCACTTTAATTAAGCCATAGGACCAAAGGCTATATTCATTTTGCCATCTTCAAAGTCTGAGTAAATTTCATCATTAATTAGTCCTTAATTTTTCATAATTTTACATTTTTATCCATGATCTAAAACCTAGATTTTTTTCATTTGCCACCTTTTGAATTTCTTTCAAATCTATTTATTCATCTAATATGCCATTAGAATTTGGATGGAATATGGATGAAATTTGCCATGTGGCACATTCGTAGACATATACACATGACAAATTTCATCCAAATTTTAACCGCACATGGATATATAGATGAATTTGAAACAAATTAAAAAGGCTGTGAATGAAAAAATCGAATATTTTAATTCACAGATAAAAATAAAATATTACAAAAAAGCTTATGGATTGATGATGAAATTTACTCCTTAAAATCCAAATTGATGTATATGCTACTCAAAAACTTACCCTTCCTTCTATCTAATTGAGGTCACTAATGCATTTGGCCTCCTTGGATCACAAAATCATCATCCCATAACTTCTTTTAGTCATTTTTTATGTCAATTAGCTCCATAAAAGTTTTAATTTTGAAAATATAAAACTATAATCTAGATATTTAATGGTCATTCGATTCAAATATCATGTTTTAATTCCTAACAAATTTGGTCAAATTTGTTAAACCAAAATGAATTAATTAAATAGAAACTTTTTTAAGGTACATATAAAAGCCTATAACGCTTTAACTACATAGAAAAGGGATAAACCTCTCTTCCCTCCGTCCCTTACCCAAGATTGTATCTAATAAATGGGGTGTTCCTTTGGAGATATTAGATGAAATTGAAGGCATTATTTCATTTTTAGAATATACATTAGACGAAATTTGTCATGTTTCTGATTTGAGAAATTTGAACTCTCATTTATTTTTCATAAAATACAAAATCCTTGTAAATAACCTACATCTCTTTCTGCCCTCCAAGTCAAGAAGCATTGCTTGTGACCAAGCTGGGCATGAATGGCTTAAACACATTGGATTATGTGACCTTTGACCCTAGCATGTTGCTTGGTCTTGGGCCAGAAAGGCACTCTCATCCTCCACAGATGGGTAGCCAAATAAAATTTGTTGATTTCAAAGAAGCTAGGGTGGGTCTATCCTATCCTCCATGGTAAGGTAGCTATTTAAAAAAAAAAAGCCTGCATATCTTTCTAAAAAATGCATTAAAAATCTATACAATATATATTTGATTTTCGATACTATACCAAACAATTTTAAAAGTATGAATTCAATACTTAAATTTTTTAAAACTAAAAAATTAAAGTATTTAACATTTCAACGTTGAATTTTCTGATTTCTGAAACAATACCATAATTTTGGTAAACAAATAATAAAGAGTTTGATATGTTAGTTATTTAGGATTTTATTATTTTATCTTTAGTACAATAATTATTTTGTGCAATTGTAATTATTTTTATGTTAATAGAACATATTTTGAGTTTGAATTGTTAGGATCATATCCCCTCCATTAATTACTTTTTATTCCATTCCTCTTAAACACCCGTCGTTAATGCATACATGTTGGTTAAAATTATGAGTATATTTAAAGGTAATGTACAATAAAAATACAAAAGGGATCTCAACCTTGAGTTGTTTGAACTTGACTTCTTATATAGTTATTGGTAAGGGATTTTAGTATATATTTTAGGATTATTATTCCATACATTTACTGTTGAGTTTTTTAACTTCAAGTAGGATTATTATTAATTTTTTAAAAGTATTTTAATGGGATTCATGTCAATTCTTTAATCTCCTTTTTAAAGTTTAAAAATTCTAACCGCCGGTGTAAAGGATAATTCTTTTCATATATTTATTGGTAAGTGTTAAACAAAAGGGGCAAAACAACAGACAAAGGCCAGATATGTAACATCTTGGGACAAAAGATCCAAACAACCATAGACTCAATAAGCTTTTCCACTAAAGATGGGTGATTTTGGAAGGGGAATATCCAGTAAAGTAGAGATGAAGCAGTTGCTATATAGGGGCAATAATTTTAATTAGTCTGGATTAAATATGCAAAAGTTCTAAGTGGACAAAAGTTCTAAGTGGGAGATTGTTGTTGTATTAGACAGGGAGAAAAAAGTGTAGCCGCGGTAAAAGGCGACTCTAGGCAGTACTATATTTGTTTCTTTTTACATAGTTACCCTTTTTGGACCTTGGCATAGAATTTGATAATATTTGTTTCTTTATTTAAGTTGGTGTTACTACTGTAACCTTTTTATGGTTTTGGTTAAACGTCAAGATCACAGCCGATTTATTTTGCCTTTGTCTGGAGGCAATTCCTGATCATCTTGTTATTGCACAACTTTCACCGAAGGTTATACATATAGGCAGTTTTCTTCTTACTGAATTTATTATTATTATTTTAATCTAAAAAGAATTAAAGAAAACCACTTTGATATTCCCATTATTGAGACTTGTAGCAATTTTCTCAATTTGTTCCTCACAAAATTTAATTATCTGCATTTTGTGGGGGTGATGTGCATAGTTAGCCTAAATCAAGTTGATTTTACAGTGCTAAATGCTAGAGTGTATACCATAACTAGCACTTTCTTGCTGTTATCTTTTTGGGTTTTTGTTTTTCATGGTTCTAACAGCCGATGTATACAAAATATGTTAGAAATTCCTTTTCCTTTTTCTCTAATTGTTGTCTTTGTTAACATATTAGCATATATAAAGATTATAGATGCAAATTAACTTGTATTGACATTGTAGCAGGAAATAAAAGATGCTTATATATTGACATTCCTTGCTATTCTTGATGGATCAAAATTCTATGTAAAAGGAGAAGTTGGGATTTGCTAGGTCTCAAGTTTTGGTAGTTTGTTGCTCTAGGCTCTTAGTTTTGTTTGAAGCAGATGCCTGCTGTCTGTGAGCTAGTCAATTTTGTTTTGGCGCTTGTTATTGTTCACAAAGATAGAGAGTTGCTAGTATTACTGTAGGGGCGTTGGAGTTAAACCCTACACTTGTTTTTAGTGGATACATGGTGTCCTCTCATGTCTGTTGATGGACCAGTACTCCAGAGTCCAGACACGTCTGACTGCATCCATGACTTCTGCCAGTGGATAGATTTTTGTTCATTAATGAATCTCATTACTAGTACATTTAAAAAAAAAGAAAAGAAAAAGTAGAAATACATATTGTGGATGACAATAGATCAGTACAGGGTTGTAACAGGCCCTGCCCTGCACTTGCTACAAGTTACAAAATGAATCAGCCATATGTGTGGTTGATTGAACTTGAACCTCATTTAAGGCTACTTCCGGTGCTAAATTATACTGAACACTGTTTCTCACAAAAATAATAGTTGACGTTGACTTCAGGTCCATGAATGACAAGCCATCAAACTGCTGCTGGGGACTTCCCTATCAAAAACTTCTTACCTTTATCTTAGTTCGCTTATAAAAGGACAACCTTTGATAACTGACGTTGAGATAAAGCAACAATTTCTTCCATCTACATGGTTAAACTGTCTGTTGCTCTTCAGTTAATCCAGTCTAGAAATTTTGATTGAATGCACTTCTTTCAACCCAATTTAGTAGGTTATTGATTGAAAATATGCAGCTAACTTCAGTGAAAAGTGAACTGATTACACTATGAATTTTGGTGCAGTAGAGGAGTTTGGCTGTCGAGTTCAAGGAATCCAGATGGGTTTAGACCGGATGCCCCATCATCTCAACCTGGAAACCAGATTGAGGTATGTGAGTGAGATCAAAAGCGTCCCAACCAAATTAATCAAACATTTCATTATCGGCTTCAGCTTCCTATATCTGCATGGAACGCTGTGTCGAGCTTCTAGGTTAACTAGGCAGACCCGTAAGGTTGCTGATTATCAGTATAGATTATCTGTTCAGACCAGAAGGATAGAAAGAAAAACCATGAACTTGTAACTCGGATATCATAGTTGCTGGCAATGTTCTTTGCATGAATGATACACTTTAATATGATTAATACATTAAGAACGAGAAATGAGATAATTTTAGTTAGTTTTACTTGAAAGGTCATTCTCCCATCTCATTCTCCTACTTCATCCTAGCAATTAAGAAGCGGTCGGTCATGCAGGTGTTAAGACATAGGAGCGAAACATATCATTGTCCCAAACATAAATATATTGAATACACCTGTTACTTTCTTATTTCTGCAACCTTTTGAAAGGGACTATGTAATTGTCCTGTCATTTCAATATAAATGCATGGATCCTTTATTCCGCTTCTTAGTCTGAAAAATACCATTAATAAATTTTCTACAACTATGCAGGAAAGCAGTTTTGCTAAACAAAAAATCCTTACGGGGTCAAGCCTAGAGCTCCATAATCCAAGCTTGGACTTCAGCTTAGGAAGACCAGACTGGCAGAGGAAAGAGCGTGACTCATGAATAAATGCTTAATGGATAAGCAAATTAAGGGAGGGAGAACAGTTTCATGAAAGGGGGGGAATATAATATCTTAAGGAAACAGCTAGGTATATAGAGAGAGAGAGATGGAGGTCTTAGACATCTTTCTCATGAAAGTTGCATGCACGTCTGTATATTCTTTTTATTTTGGGGGGTAGCTAAAGTAGCTGATCTTGTTCTTGGCGAGGTGATGTTAGTCATTAGATGCATGCCATGAAAGAAGCAAAAAAGCAGAAGAAAAGAAAGGAATCAGTTTTAATGGTGCATTACAATATTTCTTATATTCTCCCCTTTTATTTTTGCTTTATATATGTTTTTCAGCTATCAAAGATCCTTTTCCGTTGTCTCTTCAGGCTTTAGTGGGGTCATTCGAGTGATTAGGGTGTGAAAGCTTGACTTTAATATCTCTTTATGTCATTTATTCATTTATGATTTGAAAGTTTGATATGCAATTGCAGCCTATAGAAAAGCTAAAGAAAAGCTGTGGCTGTAAAGACATGGAGAATATATTGGACTTACTCTTTGATCACATGCAAATCACATCTGCATCCATGCATAAAGAGCTGCCCCTTTAATCATAGATGGCATCTCTAATTGGCCATTAACACATCATCCCCTTTCCAAGTTGCTTAGGGTCCCGATTAAAATTGTGTTGGGATTGCGGGGGTGCATTCTGTCCCACTCCCACCTTATCCTTTTTAACATCTATTTAAAGATGGAGATAACAATTTTATATAGAGGGACGAACTATGTGATCTGCTTTTCATCCGAGCTTGAAGAAATTCAAAAGTAGATTATTTGGTCATAAGGTGTAAGTCAGAAAATTTGACCATTCAAGGTAAAATATGAATTGTAACTAATGTTATTTGGTCTAAATGTTATTGATTTTCTAATTAAAACTATCATTTTTAATAAAATTTTATACTTGACTTAGAATCATTAAAATTATAGGTTCCAATTTACAAAATAGATTTAAGTTGGAAATTATGATTACATGTAGAGAAGGTATTAGCAAACCAAGATCCCTGTTTAGAGAATGGTACCAATTAATCATGTATATTTTATTTTTATCCTTGACAAATAAGTCTTAACTTCATATTTAATTTTATTTCATTTCATTATTTTTATTCCTTTCTTCATTTGGATTATTGGACTCTTTTCTTAAGTTTCACTAATATTTTTGGCAAAGAAATCAAAGAGGAAGAAAAAAGGGAGACATGTATGCTAAAGGCTCTCTCTAGAAAAAATTGCCATTAGCAATTCTTGATGGTTGATCCAGCAAGAAAGTTCAATTACCTAAGAATTCTAGTTCTAATGCAGCCCTAGTAGGGGATTCAATGTTAGTGCAGAACAACCCTTCATTCAAAGATGCTTTAATATATTCAGATGGTAATGCTCAATCTTCAGATAAGAACATGGATTTTGAAGATAGGTTAGGGGATGAGACTAGTAATTTTGATGTCAATGATTTGGAAAGCTCTAAGAATAAATTGAACAAATCAAATGATGTTTTATTTGATATGATTGATGGTATTAAGTCAATCAATATATTGAAGCGAAAACTGGAAGAACTAGATGGCAAAAATATGTGATTATAAGACTTATAGGGCATACCATCGCGTACAAAATTTTGTGTGAAAAACTTGCAATTTTATGGATATCGAAAGGAAACTATAGTGTGGTAGATCTTGATGATGAGAATTTTCTAGTAAAATTTGCAGAGGAAGAAGATTATCTCAATGCATTTCTTGAAGACCCTTGGGTATACACGGTCATTACTTAACAGTGAATCATTGGACTTCATCTTTTTCCTAAGGGACTCAAGATTTAAAGGGTTTGGCTGTGTGGGTTTGTATCCTTGGCATGCCTTTGCATCTGTATCATAAATATATCTTGAGACAAAATGCATCTCTTCTTGGATGTCTACTTAAGATTGAATACAATACATGGAAAGAGAAACGTGAGAAATTCGCTTGTATAGCAATCAAACTTGATCTTTCTAAACAACTTTTACCCAAGTTTTTTTTTCAATGGCCAACCACAACGAATTGAATATAAAGGGATTCCTCATGTTTGTTTCACATGTGGAATTTGTTGGCATATAAAAGAAGTTTGCACTAGTAAACCTCTAGCACCAACTAAAGCTAAAGAGGGGAAAAAACAACTAACAGCCCCACCATCGAAGGAATCACTATTTGGGCCATGGATGCTAGTTACTCGCAAGAAACCGCATGGAGGGGAAACCAAACAAAGATCAATTGGAATTCAAATTTTGGAAGGAAATCTTGCTAAGGATCTTGGTATACAATTTTACTGGATGAATATGGAGCTGAAACTGAGACAACGAGAAAAGTTAACTTAGTTGGAAAATCTTCCTTCCATGGAGAAAATCCTACCAATACCAATCATAAAGAGACTACAAAAGAGACTAATCTTAATTAGCATAGGAAATCTTGCCAATTTCGAATGTCTCATGAAAAGCAAGGTTCTTTTGTTGGCAAAGATAAACAAATGGAAAATGCCTTTAAAGGCTCTAATGGTGGAATTATAGATAGACCCATAGATGGTCCTTGATCAGTAGTGGAGTCCAAAGCTAAAGACAAAGGAATTTACTTGGACATGGGGCGAAATAATGAATTAGATCTTAAACCCATTCAAAATAAAGTCTCTAAGGAGGTAGGTCTTGGAATTATTTAAAAGTTGAGTGAGCCCTTTCCTTAAAAGTCAAACAATAATAAAATATCAGTTGTATTTGAACCCATGCAACTCATGCAAGGTTAAGATGTTTTGTGACAAATAGTAACCTTAAACTTTTTGAAACATTCTACGATCAACAAAAATGATTGTAGTACCTCGTACTTTGAGGTGGTGGCTAATAATGCTTACCGGTTGCTAATTGAGGTTGATTACTGAGTAAAAAGGGGTAATTCAGAAGTGAACCAGTGAAACCTCGACCTCTATAGACACGTAACGAGAAGTAGAAGCGATAAAATGGATTAGGGGTAATTTCATCATGTTTTTTAGTGAGCCCTTAGAAGTATGCTTTCAAACATTATTAAGGCTTAAGTAGGCCTAAGGCACAAATGAATGATGAAAATAAGGATAAGATGGTGAAGGAAATAGAAATAATGATGATTTCTAAGGTAGGGTCAAAATGGTCAGTTTGCATCTTAGGTCTAAATTTTTAAGTTTTCGCGAACTCGAGTACTTCGAGACCATTATGGACTTTATCTCAGTGTCAAAAGAGTAAAAATATTGCATAAAGGATTGGAGGAAGACAAAGCCACCATGTTAAGGGCATTTTGGTAAATTATATGGAAAAATTGGATAAACTTTAGATATAAATATCTAAAGCTCCAGTAATTTCCAGCAGCTTCCAGCCATTTCTTCTTCCTTTCCCATCTCACGTTTCTTCATCTCCATGGTAGCCTTCCATAAAGCTTCCATAACTCTTAATTAACTTCAATTTTCATGTTTTTGAGAACTTTTTCATAAAACCTTTTGTGCTCTTTCACTCTCTCACCTTAAAACCCTTAAGAAGTCTTACTTCCATCTTCCTCTCACTAGCCGGACATGTAGAGAGAGAAAGAGAGAGAGAGAGAGTGAGTAATTTTCCTTATTAGCTTGAAGAATTTTGAAAGAGAATTCAACTACAAAGACCATTAAGGTGAATATAAGTTAGGGTTAAATTTCTTTAGTTGTTGATAATGGCTAACAATGGGGTTGTGAGTGTTTTATTGTTGAGGTTATTTATTCACTCTTAGGGTGACTAAAGTGGTGTAAATAACTACCCACTTAATGGCAATTGGAAACTAGTTAGGAATAACTAGTAGAACTTGATTTAGGAAAGAGTTTTTGGAATTATATTAATGCCAATTTGGGTTGGTGGTGATATTGTGTGTGTATAGGTTCCAACAAGGCCTCACATGTCCATTTGGAGTATTAGTTGAGGCCAGAGTCAAGCAAAAGAATCAACAAGACCGGTGAGTGAACTTGCATCAAAGTGTTTTTGGGAAATACATATGTGTTGGGATGAGGCATTTAAATGATTTTACTTAGTTTTCATTAAATTATGCATGGGAACAAGCTCTTGATAAAATGTTTTGATGTTGTGAAAATGTGAAATGTGTAAAAAGATGAATCCATGTGCTCTTATATTATGTTGGTATCTATATATATGAATATGTGTTGTGCATTGATGAATAATGTTGTATGATAACGATGACCCGACTATGTGCGAGTAGGAAGTGCGCATAAGCCGATGATGACCCGACTATGTGTGAGTAGGGAGTGCGCATAAACCGATGATGGCTCGGCTATGTGCGAGTAGGGAGTGCGCATAAGCTGATGATGATGACCCAGCTATGACAATAAATGAAGTGGGGTGGTGTATGTGTTTATATATGTTTATATATGTATATGTGATAGAAAGTTTATGATTGTAATATGTGATTAAAATGAAGAATGAAAAACTTGATTATTGTCAATGTGTTCACTTTGATGTGCAATATGGTAGGAATGGATTTTGTGGCATGTGAAAACCCAAAATTCTCATCTACCCTGAATCTCATTGCAGGAGAAACTCTTGGGTGGTGGGAGCACAAACCAGCCCTGTTTCTTGTTGCAGCAAAAAAGAATTCTCGCTGCAGCGAGGAATTTCACTGTAGCGAAATTAGATTCTCGCTGCAGCGAGAAACTTTCAAGTAGACCCAAAATTTTGGTGCAGTGCTTTCATTTTGAAAACAATTTGGACCACATTCCAGTAAGAACTAGGAAAAGTGGTAAACATCAAAGTTATAGCCCAACCTCAAATTTCTAATGGTCAAAAAATCAGGTTAATTGGATTTCTGTAGTAAGAGATATACTAGAAAAACCGAAACATATGCAAACTAAGATTGTTTCTCATTGCAGCGAGAAACTTGCTGTCCTGCTTGCTACCTTGCTTGATTTTGACATATTTTTCACCCATTTAATTTCATGAATTGATAATGGGTTTTTGCAACACTATGAGGTTATTAATCAAAGTTTGAAATGAGGGTTTTTAATAAGAAATTAAATCAATTGCATTGCTTTTGAAACAAGTACATCATGATTTCCAAGTTTTCCTTATCGATTGCTTGTTCCCTTCTTATGTTCACTCACTAAGTTTTACACCCACATTTTTAAACTTCATGTTTTCAGATTCGAAGATAGTTGGGACCTAGATTGAGTGTCCACATATGCTCGTCCTCTTAGTAAGTACTATGGCATCTCAATAGCTGTACCTTCACCCACGGTCACTCCGCTGATGTCAAGAGTTTGTTACCTGTGAACACGTATATGTAATGTAATTCGCTAGGATCCATGTTATAAGTCAAATATGTATATTTGATTACTGATGCCACTATGAGTTGGCAAACATGTGACATTATTTTGACATAATAAAATTGCAAGTATTAGGTCACTATAAATATTACTGAAATATTTTAGTAGAGAATTACAATATGTGGTTTTAAAAATGATGGTTGGGAATGATGATCGGGGTTGCATAAAAAGGCTTGCTTAGGCTTAGTGGGCTATGCCCATTGGGCCCATGCACCGATCATGGCTCGGGATTTGGGTTGTGACAAAGGTGATATCAAAGCCCGATTTAGTAGAGTTTTAGGGATTCTTGTGTCAGTTAGCGGACTTATCAGAGTTAATGTAGAGTCTTGTTTATGGTTTCTAACTGCAACACAATTCATAGACAAGAGGTTATATGAACTCCTATTCCTAGTAACCTACCTTCTTGCTAACATTATACAAAGGTCATAAGTGGTGCTGTTGTCCGGGTTTGAGATGCCACCTGAGACATGAGCTGTTGTTGAAAAGATTTTAAGTAAATGCTCATAATGAAAGGCTAATGTAATAACAAATTCCTCCGATTAGAGATGGAGGAAATTGGAGCTAAACTAATAGGTCTGTAATGACTTATTCATTTAGTGGAGTTATAACTTGAGCCTATAATTGTCAATGAGAAGGAATTGGACAATATTGGATCATTATTGTGATCAAAAGAAACGTATATAATAATGGTACAAGGAGCGCACATTGATTGGAATGAATAGTGATGATTGTGATTCACTTGGAGTTTATAAATTTAAGCATTAAGGTAAGAGTAAGCCAATACTTATGTGCACAGAGGTAAGTGCACTAGGTTAATCTAGCTTGTTATGACATATATAATTGGTGTTGGGCTTTCGAAATATTTATATGAGAATGTGTGTTGAATATGTGTACCGCAAGTTAGAGGGAGCTGGTTTTGATTCCAATTAAGTGACTGTGAGATCCCAAGGGTTAATTTGAACTATTATGGTTTAAAATTAAAGGTATATGAATTAACCCAAGGGTGAAAATTAGTGATTATTATAATTGATGGTAGTCATGAAGAAAAAGGCTAGTAAACAAACTTGCTCTAAGGATGAGCTTGAATTTTGCTATGCTTAGCATGGAGCCAAAGGATTAAAGGACTAGGTGTGGATTTAGCAGTTTGAAGTTAAATGAGTTAGAAATGATGAATTTAGTCTAAGTGCCATATGGAGTTCTACATTGAGATTGATATATGAATTGCTTTAAAGGTCAATTTAAAAATCTGTTTGGTTCAATATGCAACATATGATGTAAATGATTAGTCGTGAATATGATTTCTCCAAGGGCAAGGAACTTAGAACATGTGGATTTTCATATATGCTCTAAGAGGAAACTTTTGCATCTTAAGTTTAAGAAATTTTGATCTTATGGCTGTAAAGGCAAGATAAATTTTTTTTTAAGTGAATTGTTTATCTTATAGATGTAATTGGTTAAGAATTAATGAGTAAAGTCAAGATCTCAACACTAAGTGGTGTACAATTTGATATATGTGTATCTAAGAGTAAATTTGGAGATAATTTCTTAACCAATTTGCACTGAATGTTATGGTAAAGGTATGTGAATGCTAGTAGTGAAGTATGCCCAATGTGAGATATGTTGAGACTAATGTTCTAATCGCAAACTTGTGATAGAAAGCTAGTTTTGCAAATTGTGATTTTTATGACCATGAAATATATGGAGGTCACCAATATGTAAGCATACACTCGAAGTTGTATATCTTGTGATTCGCATTCATCGTGTGGAAGGAGATATTCCATAGAAGGATTTGGCCTAATTGGTGATTACATGACTATAGGCTTGGTATGAGATTGAGAATGCCTTAACATGTATGAGAAGTGTGTTGTGAAAGGCTGAAAGTCATTAAGACGAATAATGGGTGAAACATAGACGTTGTTATAACGAGCATAAAAAGCTCAAGGATAATCAATGCAATTATATTAAGTTAGTTTGGTTCGGTCCGGAATAAGAGTAAGGACATCTTGAAAGATCTTAAAATAATGTTCAATGGGGTTAATGAGCTAAATGTTATTGAATATATATTAAATTGTTAAAGTTATGCTTGGCTTTGAAGATAAGCCTTTGATTGTTTGAGTCCTCAACAGAATTCTATTAAAAGATGTGTTTAAGCATTTTGGAAGTGTATTGGAAAACATAAGAATAATATACTAGTTTGACTTGCTATAAGAGGTCGAATTTGGATGGCCATGAGTGGCTTGTGAACAATCAAGCAGTGTAAAGTATGTGCTCATAAAGGGAGCTATGATTGGTAAATAAAGGTGGAACTTTCCAATTTCATGGTCATAGTTATTAGATTATATTTTGTGTTATATGATATAGCATAGAACATCAATGATGAGATTATGTTCAATGCTTTAGGCCTTAAACTGTAAGTTAGGGACATGTATCCACCTTGTGAATACCCTGATGAGATAAAGTCGAAAGATTTTTCATAATGAGAAAACATTAAAGCTCAAAGACCAAATGGCTATATAGTCAAGTTGGGCTCATGACTGATATGTCACATAAGTGCGAAGATATGATACAAGTATAAGTATATTTGGAAATGCTGGTTTGAGGCAATGATTATCCTACCATTTTGTGGACTCGATGAGGTTCTGGTCTCGACATAATTGTAGACGCAAGGCATAAATTGTGAAATGTGCTTTCCCCACAAGTTCTAATTTATTTTGAGTAATTATCAAGGTAAAGTGCCTGATAGGGATGGGTAAAGGTTGAATTATGCTTCAAATGTTTAGAGAAGGAGGGTGACATGGTTTGATTAAATAATACTACTCTTGGGAAGGGAATAGAAATACGCTATGAAAATTATAGAAATCTACTTAAAAAAGAGATGATTCGATTATTTATATACGAGTAAAGACTTTGGTAATGAGCTACGATCTAGAAGCATGATATTAGAATATGAAGTTTGGCTAAGAAAAATTGATTTTTAAGACACATGGTGCTTTGGGGATGGTGCCAATTAGTGGTCGATTCTCATATGAGATTAGAATATTGGGATCAGCTTTGTGTATTCACCACAAATGTTGAGCATGATCTAACCAACTATAAGAAGAATTGATTCTAAACTTGATTGTTGGTTATTTTGGTTTTACAAATGGCTTATTGTGCTTGATATGCCTAAGGCTACCCAAAGTTAAAATTTTTCAAAAAATATATATGTATGGATATATATGTTGCATACTGGTACAAAAGAAAAAAACTCATATAGAGTTGGTTATAATTTGATTCAATGATAATATTCTATCAATGGGTATAGCGCTAGATAGTGATTAAGATGATTTATCGGTGATTTTGGCAGTGAACAAGGTGATTTTGGCAGTGAACAAGTTTATTATAATGTTGTTAGCTTAAAAGTAAGTGTTTATACTTTTGGCATAAGTTCCTCAATTTTTATTATATCGTGATCAAATTTGATGTTTTGATACAACCTGAGAGGCTTGGCATATGAACTAGCTTAATTGT
The DNA here is from genome assembly GCF_000208745.1 of Theobroma cacao. Taxonomy (NCBI): domain Eukaryota; kingdom Viridiplantae; phylum Streptophyta; class Magnoliopsida; order Malvales; family Malvaceae; genus Theobroma; species Theobroma cacao. The sequence goes on from NC_030852.1 coordinate 8,737,331, forward strand.
AAGCTAGAATTTGTTAGGCTGTTATGAAGTACCCAAATAGAGAAGTATGCCATAGATTTAATTCTTTAAAGGCTAATGGAATAGAACGTATGAGTACTAGTATAGCTTCAATATAAGGTTTTGACTTATGAAAATTTGGGTAAAAATTTATAGCTTATGCGTAAGGGTGTGCATTTGAATTCGTGTAATTAAAAGTGTAAAATTTGCCTTGATTGGCATAGAGCCCATGATTCAAAATGAAGGATTATGGATTTAATTTTCTAAGGAAAAAGGGCTAAAGAAGTTGATTTCGAAAAGGTTTTAGTAAATGATTCCTTGATTTTAAAGTACACTTAAGGAGAGGTAAGTGTCAAATTTCATCTTCAAACTGATAAACTAATAAGGTCACAAGATTTAGCATTTGGAGTAAATTTGAAGAATTTCAAGTTAGATATGCTGTATGTGATTGATGATGAACAAATTAGCTACGACATTGGAAATATAGAAATGACTAGTAATCAAGATGAGACTTGGAAAAGAACCTTAAAGAAAAATTTTGAGCAACTTTAACCTTGAGAAGTTGAGTTATTGATTAAAGGGATTGGTTAAGATCATAGGAGGTATGCAAATGTCATGACTTATTGAAATGCTTCGTGGTATAAGTTAAGATTCATCTAGTAAACACTAGATCATGAAAATACTAGAGTTTTGTTTTTAGGAATATGGTTATTAATAGTTACTAGATTTGAATCATCCATGATGTTAAATATATCTGAAATAAATAAAGCTTGTTTTGATCCTTACATATTATGAAATGCTCGAATGGAATTTGTATGGAAGTATGTAAAAAGGAATAGACGTTGGTTGATGATTTAGACCCACAATCAATGGTGGAATAAATGTTTGAATGTTTGAAGGTTTGATAAAAAGTCGAGGTAGAGGAATTGTGGATGGTTAAGTAAACATGTATAATTGATGATTTAAGGATGATTGGATTGATATGTGACCAGAATTAATAGCATAGTTGAATTCTCTTCATAAGATGAAAAATGGTATTGTTTTGATCCAACAAGAGTACTACACATAATTATATATCTTATGTTAAGAATGGCCAACGGAAGTGATGTAAAGGAATTTTAGAATTTTGATTGTTCACCAGAATTAATAGCATAGTTGAATTTTCATTAAATTATGCATGGGAACAAGCCCTTGATATAATGTTTTGATGTTGTGAAAATGTGAAATGTGTCCTGCTTGCTACCTTGCTTGATTTTGACATATTTTTCACCCATTTAACTTCATGAATTGATCATGGGTTTTTACAACACTATGAGGTTATTAATCAAAGTTTGAAATAAGGAGTTTTTAGTAAGAAATTAAATCAATTGCATTTTTTTTGAAACAAGTACATCATGATTTCCAAGTTCTCCTTATCGATTGCTTGTTCCCTTTTTATGTTCACTCACTGAGTTTTACACTCACATTTTTAAACTTCATGTTTTCAGATTTGAAGAAAGTTGGGACCTAGATTGAGTGTCCACATATGCTCGTCCTCTTGGTAGGTACCATGGTATCTCAATAGTTGTACCTTCACCCACGGTCACTCTGTTGATGGTCAAGAGGCTGTTACCGGTGAATGCGTATATGTAATGTAATTCGCTAGGATCCATGTTATAAGTCAAATCTGTTTATTTGATTACTGATGTCATTATGAGTTGGCAAACGGGTGACATTATTTTGACATAATAAAATTGTAAGTATAGGGTCACTATAAAATATTATTGAAATATTTTAGTAGAGAAATACAATGTGGTTTTAGAAATGATGGTTGGGAATGATGATCGAGATTGCATAAAAAGGCTTGCTTAGGCTTAGTGGGCTATGCCCATTGGGCTTATGCCCCGTTCATGGCCCAAGATTTGGGCTGTGACAATGACCCTCCAAACGTGAAACCTGTAGCATCCTTGATTTTTTATATGGCCTAAATGTGGTGTCGGCCAAGTGATTTGATGAGTAAACTTGAATACTTGATGTATATGCTTATGGAGCATGCATATGAGTTATTGTGGTCTATAGGGAAAGTCTTTGAATTTTAGTGTGCATTAAGGATTCTAATAATATGATGAAATAGCTAAAGCCAATTGGTGAGCTAAATTGAATTTTTGGTGTATATGTTTAAGAGTTTAAGAGTATGCCTAATTCGATAAAGCAATGGATATAATATATGAGCATGTGAAGGCTTAAAAAATTGTTGTGCATATGTTTGGCACATTAATGGTATACTGCATTGTTTGGCAGTTTGATAAATATGATGTTTAATATAAATTATGCTAAGATTTAATTGGTATACTATGTGACAAAGAGCATAATGGGGATTTGGATCTATGTGATGAGTACATGCTTAGATATTGAGCATTCTTGATGAATTAAGGTGCGAATGATGATGTGGCACTTATAACACAATACCTTGAGACTTAGCCAAAATTTTGAGTGATAAATCCTAAATTTTGAAGGTTAGATTGAGATTTGATTGTGCTTTTGAGAATATGAATGAGGACTATGAGTTAAGATAGTCATTTTAAAGTATGGCTTAAAGGGGAAATGATCTTTGGGTGTTAAGTTTAGATTTTTGGAAGTTTGGGTGCTGGAATAGTGCAATTTGGGCAAGATGTATTGATACATTAGCAAATGTTTCGACACATTTTTTGAAAGATGAATATGTATCAGTACATTGTCTCAATGTGTCGATACATTTGAAGCAGGAAGCACCCAAGACCATTCTGCCCAAAATGTATTTATACATTGCCTTAATGTATCAATACATTCATTCGAAATTAAGGCAGATGTATCGATACATTGCCAAATGTATTGATACATTAGAGAGAAAAGGCAAAAATAAAAAAGGGTTTGGGCCATTTCTGCCCCATTCTATCTCAGCTCATTCTCTCATTCTCTCTCTACCCTTTTCAAACCATAAGCCCCTAAATGGCATTTGGACCTTATTTGAGCTAGATCCAAGCTTGGGAAATGATCCAAAGGTAACATTTTGCATTTTTATTAATTAATTTTTAATTTAATATATCAGTTAATAACCTCGGATCCAAATATTTTCAGATTTGGTCAAACTCTCTCCTTTTTAGTTGATTGGAGATTTGGAGCCTAGATTTGGGCAACCCAGCTTCTAAGGTAAGAGTTTAGTTCATTGGTTGGAAGGTTGAGCTTTTATATTAAATTTGGTTATTTTTGAAAAGTTGGGATATTTTCAAAAGTTAGGAAATAAATATTTTTGTAATGTTATGATTTGTTCAAGGGGAGGATTGAGGCTATTGATGTATTTGTGAGCTGGAGGACAGCTGGAGGCTAAAGGCTAAGCTTGATTATGGTGTGCCTTTGATAATTCTATGAAATAGAATTATTTTTATCTCAAATTGTTATTAAAATCTAGCTAAGTTCTTGAGTTTAGGTTAGAATTTAGTTATTTTTAGTTATTTTTCTATTTATTTTATTTTTATTAAGTTATTTTAATTTTATCTTTATTAATCTTAATTTAGTCATTATTTATTAGTTTTTATGCTTTTGTAGGATTTAAGGAAATAAGGCTTAATTTTGGAAAGTAAGGTGTTTTAAGGATTCAGAATTCTACTTGCATATACTTCAGTGTTTTGCCCATAACTATCGCTACAGAACTCCAAATGATGAAATTCTTGGAATGTTGGAAAGTTGAGAGATAGAGCTACAACTTTAATGCTGACCACTTTGCTTAGTTCTACATTAAAGATAGAGAAAATTGCATTGGAAGATGACAAGGCATACTACTATGGGAATAAAAATTCTGAAAGATGATATTTGATTTTTAGGCCTTTTTTTACACTTTTAAGCCCAATTAGAATCAGTAGGTTAAGTTAAGAGATTTTTGGTTAAGATTGTTAGTATAAATAGGATATTTTCATGAGCCATTAAGAGAGACAACCCTAAAAGATTTAACAAGTTAGAAGTTGAGATTGAAATTTGGAGAGCAAGGCTGCAAATATTTATTTTGTTTTCTTCCTTAGCTTTTATTTTTCTTGTTACTCTTAATGGTTAAACTTCACATATTTTTATTTATCTTTGCAATTATGAGTAGCTGATTTTCTTTTTCTAGGATTACAATTGAACTCACATGTAATTTAAATTTTTAATCTATTTCTTGCTTATTTTCAATGGAACTGAATTGTTTATTCTAATTTATTCTTAATGCTTTTAATTATCTGACCCCCAATTAAATTGATTTAGGATCATAAACAAACTTGGGAAAGGGAGTTTAGTATAGACTTGTGAGACCTTGACCTTTATAGACTCGTAGATAAAAGTACATGTGATATTCCTGATCAGGGGTAATTTAGTCATTTCCTTAGTATGCCCCTAAAAGTACGTTTTAAACAATATTATGGCCTAAATAGGCCTAAGGCATAAATGGATGATTAAATAAGGGTAAAATGACAAAGGAAATCAAAATGGTGATGATTTTCACGATAGAGGCAAAATGGTCATTTTTCACCTCGGGTCAAAATTTTTAAGTTTTCATGAACCCAAGCATTTCTAGACCATTATGGACCTTGTCCCAGTGTCAAAAGAGCAAAAGATTTCATAAAAGATTGGAGGAGAATAAGCTAATTTGTAGAGGGGCATTTTGGTAATTTAAGTGGAGTGGATAAGCTTGAGCTATAAATATCTCTTTCTTCCAACAGCTTCTACATTCTCCAGCAGCTTTTCTTCTTCTTCTTCTTCTTCTTCTTTTCTTTCACATTGCTTCCCAACCTCCATGAAAGCTTGATAAGAAAACTTCACAACCTTCCTCAAAATAGCTCCACTTTTCATGCTTTGGGTGCACCATTTCATAAACCCTTGTGTTCTTCCACTCTCTCACTTTAAAACCCTTGAAAAATCTTGTTTCCATACTCTCTCTCACTAGTTAGGTGTTTTAGAGAGAGAAAGAGGAAACTTTAATAATAGCTTGAAAGTTTTTGGGAAAAATTTCAAATACAAGCTACCAAGGTGAGTAGTACACTAGAATTGAGTTTTAATGTTGAAAATGATTAGTGTTTAGACTTGGGGTTGATTTGGTAGTTGGGATTGTTCATTCACTTTAGAGATTAAGACAGTGAACTTAGATACCCACTTAAATGGCAATTTGAAAGCTAGTTAAGAGAAAGCTTTTAGAATTTATAAGTGTGTGGCTTGAATTAATGGTGATGCTAATGTGATAATAGGTTCCAACGAAGCCCTATCACCCCATTTGGACAATTAGAGAAGTAGAGTCGACAAAAGGTTCAACAAGATATCGGTGAGTGGACTTGCATTTCAAAATTTGTTTTGGAAATGTTAATGCAGCTGCACAAACATTTGAAAGATTTTATCCAGTTTTCCTTTGAAAATGTACCTTGGGAACAAGCCTTTGGTGAAGTGATTTTATATTGTGAAAATGTGCTATATAATGGTTTATGTGTTATCACAATATGATAATATGCATGATATGCATTGGGTGCTTCTTTGTATGTTGATGTGGACCCGGCTATGTGCGAGTAGGAGTGTACATAAGCCGATGATGACCCGGCTATTTGCAAGAGGGAGTGCACATAAACTGATGATGACCCAGCCATGTGCTAGTGGGAGTGCACATGAGTTGATGACGATGGGAGAGTGTGCATGATGATGAATATATATATATACATGTATAGATATATGTGTTATAGAAAGTTCATGAATATGAAAGTGGTTGAAATGCATGTGAAATTTGACATGTTAAACTTCGGGAAATTATATGAGTTTCATGTTGTGTTGGTCATGTGAATAGGGTGGCCTTTGCTTGAGGGAAATGGAGAATTTTTGCTAGTGCCCTATTTCTCGCTGCAGTGAGATTCAATCTCGTTGGAGTAAGAAACTCTCTAGTTGGAGGGGTAAGGCTGGCTGAAAATCTCGCTACAGCGAGAAACTTTTTGTTTGTGATCAAAAATTTCGCTGAATCTCGCTGCAACGAAAAACTTTTGTTTTGCTCCTCATTTGGTTCGGTTGCTACCCTATTTTCCATTTCTTTGATACCATAGTTGAGCATGGGCTTCCAACATTAAGGAATAAATGAATTAAGTTTAAAATGAGGAGGTTTGGTGAGAAACCCTCGGCTAGTTGATAATTTAAGTCAAGTGTCGTTGCAGCAAAAATTCATTCTCCCTGTAGCTAGAATGCCTTTCCGTTGCAACGAGGACCCGTTGTTTATTTGACCTGATTCGCATGAATGCTATTAAAGTTTTCACTCTTCAAATTTTGTGTTGAGCATAGACCCTTTTCATAAAGTGATTTACTCATGTGGGGTTTACATGAGGGGTTTTAATAAGAACTAAAACAAATTGCATTGTTTTGAAAAATGAATGCATCATGATTTCGTTAAACATTCTGAAATGTTTGCTTGTTCCCTTTCTTGTTCACTCACTAGGTTTATACTCACCGTTTTCAACTTCATGTTTTTAGATCAAGAGACAGCCGATAACTAGGATGAGGTGTCCTCGTAGATTTGCATCCATATTTTGGTAGGTATCAATGGCATTCAGTAGCTGGACCATCGCTATGGTTACTCCGCTAGAAATCGAGTCTTCTTTTTGCGATGTATAAACAACCCTGATGTAAATTATTAAGATAAATGTTATAGACAATGTATATATATATATATATATATATATATATATATA
>NC_030852.1:8748146-8774130 GCF_000208745.1 Theobroma cacao
TCAAATGTGATCAAATCTTGGCTAGAAATCTCCATTAAATCATCAAATGGTAAAATGATCATTTTGTCCCTAATCAAACAATTTTCCTGATGGACTTCAAATTGGATTTTGAACTTCGAATCACTATTCTAAGTCGTTCTGTGGGTTTCAAAATTTTCAATTTCCTCTTAGAATTTCTATTTGAACTAGTTCAAGGCTCGATTTAACTTAGTTGTACCACTTGGTACAATACCGTGTTTTAATCGAGTTTGACAGGGTCTCACACTTGTACTCGGTGACACCTTGCACAGGGCATCCAACCGAGTCCACCAAGGCTGTTAAAATAACATATACACATGAAACATATTTTTACGTTTAAAAACACAACCGTTCTTTGGCGTTGGCTGAGTTTCACCCTCACGTGATGGTTTGGTGTGAAATGAACTCTAAACTACCTTAGGAGATACCCTCCGCGCCTTTCATACTAAGGTAAAATATGACGGGGTTTACCGTGCCCCTCTAATAGGTCGGTTCATGGAAACCCGCCTATTGTACTAAGCTAATCAATTACCCCACTAAATTAATAAAAATTTCGGCAGTATGACATGGCTGATATGATATTACCCAACCTGTCAAGGTAAACCAAAACAGTTCATATATTCCACACAAACACAAATCCAGCCATTCATGTCATCACATTGTCATAAGCTATCAATTCAAACCATATGTCGATTACAAATCCCGTTATGCCGATACATTTATTACAAAGCAGGGTCGGCATAACTAACAATAGTCAAAACATATATATATATATATATAATACAAGTATATAGTCTCCACTTACTTAATTTCCAAAACTAGGATTCAATTTCAAACCAAATTATGAATCTCATTTCATTTAACCAACACTTCAGTTATAAAACATAATAATTTACAATTTAAATTCATTATTCTATAAAATCATAAGAACAAGTATAAACTACTTTAGATAGTTAAGATGATACTCTGATTACTCAAAATAACGAGAGTACTCCTACTCTTGGTCCTCGAATATGATATCCTTGCCCTTACCAGAGGGCTCACCACCTATACCTAATACATAACAAGTAATTCAATACATTTGTGCCAAACTGTTATAAAACTATTCCAAGCTCTATATGAATGCATGAAATTGAATGAGGAATGTTCGAATAATCACTTAAAGATGGTGTTCTACGTGGGTTCAATTGTTATTGGACTGAAATGGTATTCGACCTAACTCGTACTATACACTGTTTAATTAGCCAAAACATCCGATTCAACTCCAAATAGATTCATTGCACTTTTGGTACTTCAAATACACCCAAAGTACCTCAATAAACTTGATTGTGACTTAAATTATCACATCCGAAACTCATTTCGATTCCGAACTAACGTGCTAATCGATGTCAACACAGTCTAATAAGTCCGTATATATCATTAGAAATCAAATCCAAGTCCATTTACCATGATTTTCTCGTTGTCGGTCAAGTCATTTGCTAAAGGAACTATACTTTTCGATAACCATTGTCGATATCCGACACCATAAATCATCAAATAGGAGCTAAATAATATGAAATATAACAAAATTCATCATCAATCTTTCCCCTATTAAATTCGGCCAAGGAGGGTTTAGTGAAGGACATGTGGTTTTCTTGCTTGTTTTTCATACTAAATATCACAAAACAACTAAAAACACCTAGATAGCATGAAATCTAACAAAAACCATCATCAAAACCTCCCCCCCTTGATTCAGCCAACATGACTTCCTTCATGAAAGTTTGGGTTTCAACCATAGAAAATGAAAAAGAAAGCATGGGAAAGGTGAATCTTAAGCTAAAATCGCGAAATCTTACCTCAGATCACTTCGTTTTCCGGTAACCGATGAATTTCTCTTGAATTTTCTTCCTCAAGGGTTGTTTCTATTCTTTCCCCCCTTTTCTTTGGCTTCCACGGCAATGAAAGAAAAATTGGGAGAGGTTTACGTTGGTTTATAAAGAAAATTATAAAAGAATTAAAGCTTGACATGTGTCAATGTGTGAATGGTCCATGGTTAAAACTTAACTATTAAGCATTTTCTTACCACCACATATAATACCTTAATTATCCAAAGTATAAAATTGATAATAAGTGAAATTCATGGGCTTGACAAGTGTCACGGTGGTGTAAAATTTCAAAAATTTCAATTACGTTCTCATGGACACGTGAAATGATCGGTTTGCCCTTATGCTTGAAAAAATGTCAGAATTGGAGTTTTTCACTTCTCAAATTCAAATTATGTTCCAAATAGTCAAACTTGTTCAAAAATCTCGTCCAACATTCAAATTTTTTTCCTCGGGTGGCAAAATGACCATTTTGCCCCTACGTTATAAAAATTCCCGATTAGATTCCAAATTAATCCTCGAACTCTGAATCACCATTTTAAGACATTTTAAGGTTCAATAACTCTCAAATACATCCTAAAATCTCTATTTGGACTAGTTCGAGGTTTTAATCAACTTAATTGTACCACTAGGTATGATACCGACTTTTAATGATTTTTTGAGGCATCCAAGTATGCAGACATGCTATCAAGTACATAAATGACGTGGCAAGTATATAATAGAGTTGGGCTTGACAAGAATGCTTAGGTGTAACGATCCCTCCTTGACCGTTATCGACGTTCGAGACTTACGGGTAAACCCATCAAATCTCAGACAAGCCTTACTAGAAATACCCATTAGCTCACTATATACAATCACCATTCCATATTAGTGCTTAAACCATGTACTTTTGTATCATAACTTGAACCATAATTATAATAATCAATTCAATCTTTAAAACATATAATCATAAGTATATACAATGAGGTCTAAAGTCTCCAATTAAACATTTATAATAAGACCAATACTCATTTACAAAGAAAACAAAGTACAATGACTCGACCTTTAGTAGCAGAGTGACTTGGAATGAAATGTTATGAAATGCCTTTACCTATCTGCGATGGACCATAGCTGTCGATGATTGCACGCTAGGCCGATCACTATCTACAAAAGGGAAATAAGGGGGTGAGTCTCACAGACTCAATGATCATTAGCTCCGTGAGCAGGGAGAAGATGGGAAACAAGCAATAAGCAGATCATTTGAATGATAAAACTAGAATGTAAAATGTGCATCTTATAAACCAAACCACAAGGAGGATATTTGTGCCTTGTAAAAATAGTATCGTAAAATCATAATACAATGCTTTTTTTTCGTAAAACAGTGTCGAAAATAAGTGTAACAGAAAAGTTTCAATCATCGAAAACATCATGGCCATCAAATTATGAAATACAGTATAAAGGTAACCACGCTCCCAAAATATGTGGCATGTAAAGAAATCAAAGTGTACGGCCACCTAAATTAACTCATGTTTGTCAAGTAAGCACTAAAAGCTTTAATTTAAACAATGGGAGCTGCAGAGAAAATCTTAACTCTTCACCATGCAAAAGAGTACGCGTTGAAAAATCACAAGGCTCTCGAGTAGGAAAGCATAATATCAACACGTGGACTCATTTCCACAAAATAACAATTCGAGAGTCTTACTCTACTGGATTCTCATAGCCATGGCAGTCTCCATGATGTTGGACGACATCGGAGAATCAAGCGGTCGCAATTGTGCACATCCGGGAGTCTCACTCTACTGGATCACTTATGGCCTAGCCATGTATACATATCACAGGTCGTGGCCCCTGCCATGTCTAGCTGCCCGTCGATGACCCAAAAGTTCTCTAGCTAGAGCTCACTCGTGCATGAGGGTCACACTTAACCGAAGTGACAATCGACCTACTTTCGATGCACTTGGTTTGTCAAAACCATTTTCAAAAGATCAAATCAAAGTTTCCAAGTCTTTTGCTTAAAGCCATTTGAAAACAAGGATCAATAACCTTTCAAATTACTTTTCACATAAAAAGGCATGGTGTATTCTCTTATACAAAGATCAGACTAAAACTGATGCTTAAAACTTACATTTTAAATCATTTAACTATTTCATTTAAACTATGCATATCACCCACAAATACAAGGCACAGATTTTGAATGCAAAACAGTATAAAAGGTTTGTTTCCCGGTTTCTAAAACACTTTACGTATATAGCTCATATATAGATATATCCAAAAAAATTTTCAAAACAACTTGCATCTACAATTTCTTACGAGTTCTACCAGTTCATACTTTCCATAATAACAGTGTATAAATCATTATAAATCCATTTAGAAATCGCCTATCGAGGCTATCAGCTCATGCTTTCTACAATTGCATTTAATGAAATCTGGCAACATTTATGAATTGTATAACACTATATAGCTATGGAAATTTCGAAATAGGCACCCCTCACTTACCTTACAATAGCGGGACGCTTCGTCGTTATTGATTCGGGTGTGTATCTCACTATTTCTACTTGTCGGTCACTCGTTACTTCACCCGGCATGCCACCACAATAAACTTTTCTACTTATATCCTTCCTAGCAATAATCCAAATTCAATAATCTTAGTGTTTATCATTCCCATTTTCCTCCTTATTCAAACATTACCATCATGTTAATAACTCATACTATGCTAGAATCACCACTTTTCCTCACTTAACCTTGCATATTCATATACATCTTGACACATTTTTTACCAAAGTTGCCTTTACCCATTGCTTGCGTAATTCTTTAAATTATAATTGTCGGCAATTTATTTATGACTCTAATACATATATTAATCCTTTCTAAGGATATTTATCAAGTTTAACTATCATTTCCACAACAATAACCTAGCATATGGCAGCAACTATAAATTTACTTCCATCAAACATTTTCTAAGTGTACATGTACTACCATTCTCATTTACATGTTGCTACCAAGCATAACATCAATATTCATTCATATGCACCAACATCCATAACCTTTTAAGCCTTTCCTAACAACACATATCCACACAATCCTTTTTTTTTTCCAAGCTTCCAATTAATATAATTGCTTTCCAATCATACCCATGACATCACAATAACACTACATATTGCACACAATCATTCTCACAATATTAAACTAATTATAGACTTCAAATTGTAGCATTAAGCTTACCACTTGGTTTTACCTTGGATTTCACCTAACAAAATTCACAATTTCCTCACACCTATGGCCACCATAGTTGCCATAAAAATACTTACACAATTATCAACTCATTTTTAAAAATTTCTCAAGCTAAAAAATCAAAATCCTTACCTTATGTCTCTTGAATCTTGAAACCCACTTGATATTCCTTTAATTGCTTTTGAATCACTCACTACCCAAGCCTTTCACTTTTCTCTCCTTTCTTTCCTTGGCCGATTCTTTCTATTTTTCTTTTCAAATGCATGGTGGTAAGGTGAAATGGTGTGGGAGCATGAAAATGGCGTTGGGAGCATGGAAGAGAAGAAGAAAATATCTTTTAGCTGGAGATAAGAACCAGCCATGGGATAAAGATGAAGAGTCAAAGCTTCCTTTGGAAGCTTTGACCAAACTAATGGTAAAATTACCATTTTGCCTTTTAAGGTTTTCACCCCTTTTAATTGTATCCTCTCACAATCTTTTAATTTCAATTTCTTTCCACTTTTCTTCCTCAACACTTGTATCAATAAAATATCAAGTTTCTGCTTCAATGCGGTATCCCCGCAATATTTAAATATTTACTTACCCAAGCTAGCTTTATTTAATAAAGACACACGAGCCCCATTAACATCATTTTTCTCTGAAATTTCCTCATTCTTCTTCTCCCCCACTTAGATTGACCATATACTCCTTTTTCATGGAAAATTTTCACACTAAATAAAATATTAATATTTTAATATTATTTTATTTCAAAAATTTTCACTTGTCTCCTTGTCACCGAAAATGTCTTATTATGCCCCGATTCACTTTCGAATCACTTTTTATATCATTAATTCTTCCTCAATAAAAAAATTATTATTTAATTACTATTGCTTTGCATGCTGAATATTTTACTCTAGAATATTCCCTTCACCCTTCATCACTTTTAAACACTTTAATTAACCTCAATTGGTATTCGATAAGTTCTATTAGTCAACATAGCAAAGTACGGGGTGTTACATTAGGCTAGAGAATTGATGTGTTTGTATATGTATGTTTGCCTAGAGGTATGTGCCTAGACTAAAGAACAAGTATGATTGTGTGCCTAGATAAGAATGCCTAGGCTAACTAGTTAATTAAAAGAGGAAATCTATGTTTGTGTAATTTGTGGTGAGCCACATGGTGGCATTATGTTGGAACCAATGGTATGTAGGACCTAGAGTAAGAGGCCTACCCATGATGTGATACGAATTATGAATTAAGGACTGTGCCAAATTATGATTAATGGATTGCTCGATTAGGTATCTAAGCACGATTTGTATTTGGGTTAATGGCATAATGATTGAGTGATATTGAATATGTGGGCCAAAAGGGCCATGATTGCTTATGGACATAATTTATGTGTGAATACCCATGTATTTGTGGTTGATTTGAGGATAAATATAAGGCTGTTAATCCACAATTGATTTGATTGAATATGATGAATACCCATGTGGAGTTAAAGGTATGAGGGCCTATATCTTTATTGTGTTTCGTTTGATGATGCCTTAAAGATTTGAAGACACCCATAATTACACCGAGCTAAGAGATGACTAAAGCTCATTGAACTTTAATATGATTTGATGTGGACATATGAAATATTACAAGCACAATGGCCTGATTTATGGATTTTTATTCCATTCGAGGGATGAATTCTAGATGTTGATTTGACTTGAGGTGGAGTGGAGTCTTATGCCTTGTGACTATGTGTGTGCTTATAGGGATGGAGGTAAGTAGGGATGGTGGCACTTCTTGCCTATGATTCCCGCCTGCAATGCTTTGATGCCATCCGTTGAGAGTACTTTGGGTGATGCCAACATCAGAAGATTACTATGGTTAATGATATGATTCTCCGTCAGTGGCTTCGACGTTGTGTGTAATCCGTTTTCCACCGTTGCTACGGCACATGCATGCTTTGTTCTTCGCCCGTTACTTCGACAGGTGCATGATCTGTTTCTCTGCCTAACAACTTTGCCCTGCACATGATTTGTTTCTCGATCGATTGGCCACGGAGTGTGATTTGACTATGTTCAGGGCAGGACCACTCATTTGGTTTTGTTTGACTATGATGACATGCATCGGGTATGGCATGATTTGATTTGAAATATGAACATGTGGTGACCATTGTGTGTGATATCTGATGAAAAGCTTTGAGATAAGCAATTTATATGTGAATGATATGTGAGGTTTTGCTTGACAACTATGGTATGCGTAAGAAGCTTAGTTTAGTTTGATGATAACGGTTTTAAGGATAAGTCTTGAATTGATAAATGTAATTTGTGATATGTTGTGGACATAAAACTTGTGAATTGTGGACATATGTTGTCGATTTCTTACACAAGTGCATGTATCATTAACAAGTAATATAGTAATGAAGTATAGTATCGTTCCCACAAAGAATTGTTTAATTCCTACTACTAACTATTAAAATTAAAACACCTTAATTTTATACAAACAATTAAAATAAAAAATTAAAACTAAGAAATTGAAACTAAAATTAAATAGTAAATAAAACTCACTTAACTACTAGACCTAAGATTATAATATCCCTTAATACTTCATCTGATTATTGTCTCTCTCTCTCTCTTAACTTAGTTTAATAGATTAGGTTGCTAACCTAGAGTCCTAAAGTATTTACAAATCTCTATCAAGTTTCTCATAAAAATACCTATCTCAATTAATTTACTATATGTCTATGCAAATTAAATTGAAGAAAGATTCATTAATTCTGTGCTCTAATTTAGGCTACGTATGGCTTATAAGTGTATGTCTACCCTATATACAAATCAAACCACCTAATCAACAAAGTGCATTCGATCATACGCTATTCTATTTAAGGTCTACCTAAATCTCCTTTGTCAAGGTTTAACCTAGGTTTCCAATTCAATCTAATTGGTGATCAGGCAATTAGAAGCATTAAGAATAGAATAAAATAAACAACTTAAATCCATCAAACATAAGCAAAAGAGAGATAAATAAATTAGACTATGTATTGAGTTCAATCATAATCTTAGATAAAAAGTTTAGTTCCTCATCAAGTCACACATCATCATTGATAAAATTTAAACATTAAAAACAAAACTAAGAGAATAAGAGAATAAAAAGATAGAAAAACTCAAGAATTGTATTCTTGATCTCCAAATCTCCTTGAATTCTTCAAATTCTTCTCAGCTTCAATGACTTTGTTGCTTGACTCTCAGATGTCAATATGGTGTTTCGTTCTCTGCTCAAAAGTCTTCCAAAAGGTTGTTTCTATAGTGCTTTGAATTTAGGCCAAGTTAGGTGAAGAAATAAGTCAATTCCAATAAAGGTTTCCTCATCAGACTACGTGGGCCGTAGCTTTACCCAATTAATTAACAGAAATCATAATTGCTTTAAGATTACTACAGTATGTCAAATTTGACCAGAGTTTTTTCCACGTTCCAAGCTTAACAGGAAAAAGTAGTAAACATAAAAGTTGTAGCTTTTTCTATTATCTTTCCAATGGTCAAGAATTGCTTCATGTAGAGCTTTGTAAAGAGTGTTATGGCCAAAATACTGAAACATATGTAGTGGGAGTCTACACCTCAAAATTGTTCTCCTTTTTTCACTAAAATTCTTCCTTTGTAAAACACCTACAAAAGCACAAATAAATTAATAACAACCAATCTTAACCACATTAACACCAAATTAAGAATACAATTAACTAAGATTAGATTAAATCACCTAAATTAACTATTTTAAAATAATTTAAATAAACCTACCAACTTCTATGCATTACTAAAAGGACTAAGCTAAATTATTATCAAAATTAAGTTGAAATAACTCTATATCATAGAGTTTTCAACATAATATGCCATTGAGATGTAATCCAACAAGGTTAATATGATGATTTGTGCATGTAGGATATCAAGATGAGCTTTACACCTTTGAATTGGAGATGTTTGAATATGAATATATTATCGCTAGATAGGCCTAGTTATACAATATATATGGAATATTATGTTATGACAATATCCCCTCACTGAGTATTAGATAACTCATGCCTCTATTGTACCGTGTGCAGATAAGAGAAGATATCGGGTTAAGTGGCAAGTGTCGTCAATTGGACGGACACATAATTGGCATCCAGTAGGTCTCTCTCCCATTGTGTCACTCTTTTGAGTCTGTATGGGCCTTTCACCTTCTAGTGTGATTAGTTTGTGAAATATGTTAGGCATGCACGCTGTGCCATTTGAATTGCATAAGGGTTGTTATGTACAAACCTGATTGGATGGCCAATGTATGGCCTTATGACTATTGTATGGATTGTGAACCAGAGATAATGTATTATATTTGATTTTGCTATAAATATTTTACTATTAATTCCCTTGCCTATGTGTTATGTGATTTTGGACTCTAAGGTTTGCTCGGGTCTAATGGGTTTGCTTGTTTGGCTTGTGCGCACAGACCCCAGATTCAAGTCATGACAAAACCCATAATTTCCATGCCTTATTTATGGAGTTAGACATCACATCTTGCGGTTGAGAGAATGGGAGATGTTGTTATTCGTGGGAAAGAAGAAAACCTCTAGATAAGAAGAGGGTAGATCAAATTAACCATGTGGTACTTAAAAAGAAAGCTAAATCGAAGTCCTCATTACCTAGTGATTAGAGAGATTCTTTGACCATTTTATTAATTGAAGATGGATCGAAATTAGGGACTATTTTTTCAAGAGCTGATGTCGAGTTAGTCGTTGTCTTTGGGTGTAATCCTGGTTCTAAGATAGAAATCATGGTTAATGGGACAAGGAATTCCCAAAAAGTTCCTCTTGTTCTTTCTTTGTTATTTATTTTTTACGGATTAAAGATTATTTGTTTGGAATTGTCATGGTGCTCGTGGCAGGAATTTCGTTAGAACAATGAAAGATTTTATTCGTTAGTATCAACTCATGATGTTGGTTTTAGTTGAACCTTGTATTAATGGGGTTTCCGCAGATAAAGTTATTGGGTATCTTAGGTTTGATAGATCTCAACAAGTTGAAGCTTTTACGTTTACTGGTGGCATTTGGGTTACATGGAATAAGGGTATTCACATCTCAATTATTTATAACCACTCTTAGTGGTTGCATATCTTTGTCTATCATTCATATGTTTCTACTTGGTATCTATTTACCATCGATGGTTATCCCATGATAACAGTTCGATGCCTTTTTTAGGAAGAGTTGTCTTTTTTTGCAACTTCAATTGAAAGGCCTTGGTTTCTTGCAAGAGACTTTAATGTTTTCTTGATCTTCCATGAGAAGCCAAGTTGTTTGAATTAAGGTAGTCGTCCATGTCTGTTATTTCAACATTTTATGAATGATTTTAGACTATTAGATCTTGGGTTTCAAGAGACTAGATTTACTGGGTGAAAAAGTTTAGCTTCTAAGAATTGGATAGAGCTATTTATAATGCTAGTTGAGGCATTATATTTTGTTAGAAGTGTTAGCTCAATAATAATGTGGAAATATCCAAGAGAGGGGGTGAATTGGATTTCTAAAAATTCTTTTCCTTAAATTAAATTTCCAATAAAGGCAATCAAAAAGCTATTTCAACGAAGACAAGTTAAAATCAATTTTCTCAATTTGTGTTTTTCAATCAAATTATGCCAAGAATTAATTAATGAATAAATCAATGATTAAACAATATGAAAACTAATTTCGTGAACTTTTTAAGGTAAAGTAGAATCCTCAAATGTGAAGAGTGAAGAGTCAAGTTTGAATACAAATCAAGTTGCCACAAATTCAACTTTTGATGAAGCCAAGCTTAAATACAAGTTTATCAATTTTTTTTATTTTAAAACAAGAAAAAATTAAATTGATAAACAAAATAATGAATAAGCAAGTTGTAAACAAATTTTCAAACTCTTCAAAGTAAAATGCACAAGTTTAAAGAGTAAAAAGTAAAGAGAAAAAACACAATGAATTTATAAAGGTTTGGCCTTCTCCGTAGGTGCCTACATCCTCTCCCTTAACAAGCTAAAGAGTTTAAATGCACTATTGAATAAATTCAATACAATGTCTTTTGAGGATCAAGTACAATCTCCTTAACTTTTCAAGGCTAAGTTAGAACTTTTATGCCTTTTCAGGGATATGGCATAACCTCCCAACACTACCTTTTAGAGGCTAAGGTATAACGTTTTCTTTTGACTATTTTGAGTAGTAAAAGATACCTCTAGAAGGTGGGTTTTGCTAAGAAAATACAATGTAGGAAGAGTATAATGAGTATAAAGATGTATATAAGGAATAGGAATGAAAGCACAAAGAATTTGAAGCTCAAGAATAACTTAAAAGCTAAGTGAAAGAATGTGTTTTGCTTGCTTTATCTTGATTTCTCTTTCTTTTTCTTCATAAAATTTGATGTTTTTCTCCACTCTTCTTACCTTGTAAATATGTTGGAAAAGTCCTTTCTATAGTTGAAGAAGCTTTAGAGTCATTGGAGATGATTTGGTGAAGAAACTAGCCATTTTTCTTTTGAATTTCATGTCTAAGGGCTAGTTTTGGACCTCAAGTATCGATACGTTTCACTAGGTATCAATAGATTTAGTCAAGGTGTCGATACTTTTCATAAGGTATCCATACCTTACATTTATAAGCACTTTGTGTAAAATGTTTCAATGCCCAATACTAAGGTATCGATACTTGTAGCTTAAAACATAGACAATGTTTCTTTTTAAACCCAATTTGATGCCAAATACTTGGACATTTCAAAAGCCAATGCATGGGAAGTTTAAAACTTATTTAAACAAGTTTAAAAACTATTCAGACAAGTTCAAAATCATTCAAGCAATTTCAAAACTCATTCAAGTAATTTTGAAACTTTTCACATGGAAACACTTAGATACTTTAAAAGCAAATGTATGAAAGTTTTTTACATTAATAAATTAAGTTCAAAAACACATTCAAACAATTCCCAAAATCATTCAAACAAGCTAAAGGATCACTCAAAAAAGTTTAAAGATCATTGAAGTAATTTTGCTCATTTTTGTCATTTGAAAACTATAATAATTTCAAAGCTAATAAAGCTAACATGTTTCAATAGGCCTTTGTGTAACACCACCAAGAGTTATTTCAAATTATAGGCTTTTTCTACTTTAGTTTGGTGGTGAAGGAGGTCTGAATGGGGACTTTCCTTTTTGATTTTAAGTAGCATGGTTAACCCACGAGGAATTTAGTGAGTTGGTGTAGAATTTGTGTGAGTTCATTGGACATCCAAAAAGCCCTTTCAAGGTTTTTTGCTAAAGCTAAACAAAAGAGCAATGTGAGACCTTGACCTTTATAGACTCGTAAAGGGAAGTATATGCGATATCCCTAATCAGGGGTAATTTCATCATTTCCTCAGTGAGCCCATAAAAGTAAGATTTTTAAACAATATTATGGCCTAAGTAGGCCTAAGGCATAAATGGATGGTGAAATTAAGGGTAAAATGGAAAGGAAACCAAAATTTTGATGATTTTAACGGTAGGGGTAAAATGGTCATTTTTCACCTTGGGTTAGAATTTTAAGTTTTCATGAACCCGAGTATGTCTATACCATTATGGACCTTGTACCAGTGTCAAAAGAGCAAAAAGATTGCATAAAAGACTGAAAGAGAATAAGCTAAATTATGGAGGGGCAATTTGGTAATTTCAAGGGGATGGATAAGTTTGGGTATAAAATATCTTGAATTTCCAGTAGCTTCTTGAATTTCTAGTAGCTTGTCTTCTTTTCCTTCTTCCCTCTCATGTTTCTTTAAAACCTCCATGGAATCTTGATATGGAGCTTGCATAATTTTTTCTCTCTAGCTCTAGTTTTCATACCTTTGAGCCCTTTTGACTAGAACCCTTGTATTCTTTCAATCTCTCACTTCAAAACCCTTGATAAATCTTATTTTCATACTTTCTCTCACTAGTTGGGCATTCTAGAGAGAGAAAGAGATAATTACCCCATTCATTTGGAAGCTATTAGAAGAGAATTCAACTACAAAGGAACCTTAGGGTGAGTGATGCACTAAGCTTGGTTTTTAGCTGTGGATAATGGCTAGTAATTTAGAATATGTCACGACCCGGAACCTCCCTCGGGCCCATGACAACCGTCGAGACGTCCCGATTGACACTAATTATCCGAAATGCCAATCGAAACCCCGCAAGGCTAACGAATCAGTTTCTTGCCTTTCTTGTGAGCAATCGTTGTTAAATATTGAGTTTTAAGAAAATATAAATTATTTTAGATCGAAAACAATCAAAATAAAATTTTCGCCACATAGGGGTCTTTTGGTCATTTTTACCAAAAAATTTTGAAACTTGATAAAGATACAACGTATGGTAGAAAAATATCCACTGCCGATTAAAATAAATTTTTGTAATCTAAATCATTCATTTAGAGTGAAAAGTTGGCTAATTGAACTAAATAAAATATTTGATAATATATTTCACTTTCTTATAAAACAATTTTTATAGAACTATACATAAATAATTTTTGTAGCGTGAGAATAAAATAAATTCATACATACAATAATTTACAAAGTTATAATGTACAATAATAATTACAATGACAAGTGGCCCATAAATACACCCAGTATTGGTGGTAGTAACCTACTGTCTGTGGGATAGAGGGGTCAACTGGAATACTCGACAAAATCGGATATTTACAAGCTACCACAGGCCTGAAATGTTTGGAAAGGAGGTGGGTGAGATTTTGCAATCCCAATGAGTAAACATACATTATCATAAATATCTAAAGGCGAGTACAATGGAGGCAAGTTTAAACAACAAATCACAAACCATTTCATAAGGTTTTCAATTTCTTTCTTAAACCATAAAACATTTGTAATTTACCAAAATAGTTGTCAAGGCTTATAACCTTTATTAAAAACATGGCTCAAGCCAAAATCTAGTCCTCGGGGATACCTTGGTCAAGGCATCTAACCGAGTCCGCCAAGGTTGTTAAGATATTTTCATGTTAAACACATTCTAGTTTTGAAAACAAGCCGTTCCTTAGCGTTGGCCGAGTTACACATTCACGTGGGGGTTCGACGTGAAGTGAACTTTAACACTACCCAGGGAGTTACCCTCCTTGCCTCTACAACCGGAGTAACTATGAAATCGGGTTTACCGTGCCCCTTTAATAGGCAGTCCACAGAAACCCGTCACAGCAGTGACTAAACCCACCAATTTTAATAAAATTTCGACAGTATAACGTGGCTTTTATTTATTTATCCAACCTGCATAATAAAAGACAACTTACATTCTATTTCCAACACAATTATAAAATATAGCCACATATACTCATATATCATAAGCCATTCATAAGAAAATATATTTTTCAGGACAATTGGTAGCCTCCAATTACTCAATTTCATAATCAACACAATATATTTTTATTTGTCACATTCATTTCTAAAACATCAGAAATCCCGTTTTAATCTCATTTTCGTTTCATAAAATACATAAAGAGCATTTAAAAATAAACTCTAGATAATTTACAATAATAATAGGTTTACTCACCATTTGTACAGATGAAATGCTTCCTAGGTGCCCCGATCACTGTTGGTCAGGTACGACTTCCTTGCCTTTATCGGAAGGCTCTCCTCCTAGACACATTGCAAAATTTACCCAATTCATCGCATTGATGGTAAATCACTATATAATTGACTTAAATCCTATACTAATGCATGGTATGAAATGCAATAGCCTAAAACGGCTTAAACGCGATATTAATATATTTTTGGCACTTTACCCGATAAATTGCTAACACGCTCCATTTTAGCTCTAAATCATCCCATTCTCTCTCCAACATTTCTAACCATTAAATATAAGCCAATAACCTTCTAAAATCACCAAAATCAGTTCACTTTCCTCCTTGGAAAATTCGGCCAAAAATGGGACATTAACTCGGTAAATTTTTTACTTTGTTTTTTATCACATTTAACCATTTTTCATCATTTTCTCTTCATTTCTCTTAGAATAAAAATCAGATCATCATCATTGTACCTCATTGCAGATTCGGCCAAGGGTGGGTATTGTGAAAATTTAATGCTTTCTTGCCCAATTTAATTTCTAAACACATTTAACTAACTAAAACTATCAATTTAACTAAAAATCAAAACCTAAAAATTTCAATTTCTCCCCCCTTGAAATTTGTCCAGCCCTTGATGTCACTTTTAGATCTCTCTCCTCAAAGCATGCTAAATGAAAACAAAGGCATAGGAAAGGTAGAAATCAAGCTAAAGTCGAAAAATCTTACCGTTAGACGCGTAAACAGGTGAAAAACGCGAATTCCCCTTTGAATTTTCTTGTTTCTCTTTGGTTTTTCTTTTTTTTCTTCCTTTCCTCTCTATTTTCTCTCTTGTTCTCCCTTATGGCCGGCCATCACTTAAAATGGGGTTTAAATGGGCTGACTTTTTTATTAAAATAATATTAAATCATTAAAAAAGTGCCACGTGTCACTTTCCCATTGGCCCGTTTTTAAAATTTCATCCATTTGTTTCTAAATTTTCACCATACACTTGTCCCACATATCCATAGCTTAGATAAAATTCTTAGACTTATCCAAAGTCTTGGTGGAGTAATTTTTTTGAAATTTACACTTTTGCCCCCGTAAAAGTAAAAAATTACATTTTTGCCCAAAAAATTAAAAAATTGCCCGTAGACATATTTTTCATCTCTTATACTCATACCATTCCCCAATTTGTCAAATTTGATCTAAATTCTCTCAAAATCTCAAATTTTGTCCGCAGGTGGCAAAATTACGATTTTGCCCTGATATCAAAATTTCCAATTTTACCCCAAATGAACCCTTAAACTCCGAACAATCATTTTTAGTCATTTCTAGACTGTAAAATATCAAATTTCATTATACGATTCTTATTTGAATTAGTTCAAGGTTAAATCAACTCAAGTGTACTGTTAGGTACGATACCGGGTTTCCTCTAGCCTTAGGTTGTCATGACCCGAAACCTCCCTCGGGCCCATGACAACAGTCGTGACATCCCGATTGACACTCATTATCCGAAATGCCAACTGGAACCCTACAAGGCTTACATATCATATTCTTTCCTTTCCTGTGAGCAATCGTTGTTAAACATTCCATTTAAAACAATTACCAGTCGTTTCCGGCTCAAATAAATCCGAAGAAATTTTTTTAAAGGATTTATAGACAATATCACTATTCAAAATATTGATTAAAATATAATATTTTTATATAAAATAATATTTATAGAAGCACGTGTAAGAAATCTTTTGTAATGTGTAAGTAAAATAAATTCATACATACAAAAATTTACTAAGTTATAATGTACAATAATGGTTACAATGACAAGTGGCCCAAAATACACCCAATGTTGGTGCTAGAAACCTACTGTCTGTGTGGTAGAGATGTCAACTGGAATCCTCGACAAAATAGGGTATCTACAAGCTACCACAGACCTGAAATGTTTGGAAAGGAGGTGGGTGAGATTTTGCAATCCCAATGAGTAAACAGACATTATCATAAATATCTAAAGGCGAGTAAAATGGAGGCAAGTTTAAACAACAAATCACAAACCATTTCATAATGTTTTCAATTTATTTCTTAAACCATAAAATATTTGTAATTTACCAAAACAGTTGTTAAGGCTTATGTCTTTTATTAAAACAAGGCTCAAGCCAAAACTAATCCTCGGGGATACCTTGGCCGAGGCATCTAACCGAGTCCGCCAAGGGTGTTAAAATATTCACACGTGAAACACATTTTTATTTTTAAAACCAGCCGTCCCTTGGCGTTGGCCGAGTTACACATTCACGTGGGGGTTCGACGTGAAGTGAGCTCTAATACTACCCCGGGAGTTACCCTCCTCGCCTCTACAACCGGAGTAACTATATAACTGGGTTTACCGTGCCCCTCTAATAGGCAGTCCACGGAAACCCGTCACTGCAGTGACTAACCCACCAATTTTAATAAAATTTCGACAGTATAACGTGGCTTTTATTTATTTATCCAGCCTGCATAGTAAAACCAATTACATAAATTTCCCAATGCATTCACAAAATATAGCCACATATACTCATTTCTCATAAGCCATTCCTAGGAAAATATATATTTTTCAAGTCAATTTGCAGCCTCCAATTACTCAATTTCATAATCAATACAATATATTTTTATTTGTCACATTTATTCCTAAAACATCAAAAATCCCGTTTTAATCTCGTTCTCATTTCATAAAATACATAAAGGGCATTTAAAATAAACTCTAGATAATTTACAATAATAATAAGTTTACTCACCGTTTGTACAAACTAAAAGCTTTCTAAGCGCCCCGATCACTACTCGTCGGGTACGACTTCTTTGCCTTTTCCGGAAGGCTCTCCTCCTAGACACATTACAAAAATTTACACAATTCATCACATTGATGCTAAATCACTATATAATTAACTTAAATCCTATACTAATGCATGGTATGAAATGCAATAGCCTAAAACGGCTTAAACGCGGTATTAACCTATTTTTGGCACTTTACCCGATAAATTGCTAACGCGCTCCATTTTAGCTCTAAATTGTCCCATTCTCTTTCCAACATTTCTAACCATTAATTGTCAGCCAATATTCCTCTAAAATCACCAAAATCAGCTCACTCTCTTCCTTGGAAAATTCGGCCAAAAATGGGACATTAACTCGGTTAATTTTCCACTTTGTTTTTCTATCACATTTAACCATTTTTCATCATTTTCTCTTCATTTCTCTTAGAATAAAAATCAGATTAACATCATTGTACCTCATTGCAGATTCGGCCAAGGGTGGGTATTGTGAAAATTTAATGCTTTCTTGCCCAATTTAATTTCTAAACACATTTAACTAACTAAAACTACCAATTTAACTAAAAATCAAAACCTAAAAATTTCAAAATCTCGCCTCGAGAATTTTGTCCAGCCCTTGATGTCACTTTTAGATCTCTCTCCTCAAGCATGCTTAATGGAAACAAAGGCATAGAAAAGGTAGAAATCAAGCTAAAGTAAAAAAATCTTACAGTTAGACGCGTAAACGGGCGAAAAACGTGAATTCCCCTGTGAATTTTCTTGTTTCTCTTTGGTTTTTCTTTTTTTTCTTCCTTTCCTCTCTATTTTCTCTCTTGTTCTCCCTTATGGCCGGCCATCAATTAAAATGGGGTTTAAATGGGCTGACTTTTCATTAAAATAATATTAAACCATTAAAAAAATACCATATGTCACTTTCCTATTGGTCTGTTTTTAAAATTTAATCCATTTGTTTCCAAATTTTCACCATACACTTGTCCTACATATCAATAGCTTAGATAAAATTCTCAGACTTATCCAAAGTCTTGGTGGAGTAATTTTTGAAATTTACACTTTTGCCTCCATAAAAGTCAAAAATTACATTTTTGCCCCAAAAACTGAAAAATTGCCCATAGACATATTTTTCATCCCTTATACTCATACCATTTTCCAATTTGTCAAATGTGATCTAAAATCTCTCAAAATCTCAAATTTTATCCACAGGTGGAAAACTTGCGATTTTGCCCTTGAACATCAAAATTTTTAATTTTTCCCCAAATGAACCCTCGAACTCCGAACAATCATTTTTAGCCATTCCTTGACTATAAAATGTTAAATTTCATCCTACGATTCCTATTTGAACTAGTTCGAGGTTAAATCAATTTAAGTGTACCGTTAGGTACAATACCAGGTTTCGTCTATTCTTAGGGACTTTCCTAGCATAATAACATGCTACTCAGTGCATGTATGTCATGACATGTGTTTATAGGGTCAGGTTTTACAATTCTAGCCCCCTTAAAATAAAATTTTGACCTCAAAATTTCACTTACCAGATTCGACAAATAGATGCGGGTATTGACTCATCATCTGATGCTCTACTTCCCATGTCATTTCTTCCATTCGAGCATTCTTCCACAATACTTTCACCATTGGAATGCTCTTGTTCCTCAACACTCGATCCTTTCGATCCAAGATACTCACAAGTTGCACCTCAAACTTCAAATCGTCATGCAACTCGATCGGAGGTGCTTCGAGGATGTGAGAGGGATCTGGTACATATTTCTTAAGCATGGAGACATGGAAAACGTTGTGGATCCGATCTAACTCCGGAGGTAGTTCTAACCGATAAGCCACTGATCCAATTCTCTCAATGATTCGAAATGGTCCAATATACCTCGGGTTAAGCTTTCCCCGCTTCATGAATCGAATCACACCTTTCATTATCCAACAAGATATCATAATTTACAATAATAATATAATCAAATAAAACTTAATACCACAAAGCATTCAAATTATTACCTTTCCAAGGAGAAACCTTAAGAAAAACTCTATCATCGATGTCAAACTCCAAGTTTTTTCTCCGTTTATCTACATAGCTCTTCTACCTATCCTGAGCTACCTTTAGCCTCTCTCGTATAACCTTGATCTTGTCATTAGTTAGATCGATCAATTCCACACTAACTAACTTTCTTTCACCCACTTCATCCCAACAAAGTGGAGTACGACATTTCCTTCCATATAAAGCTTCGTACGGTGCCATACCGATGCTAGACTGGAAGTTGTTGTTGTAAGCAAATTCCACTAATGGCAAGTGTCTATCCCAACTCCCAAGAAAATCCATGACACAAGCCCTCAACATATCCTCCATAGTCTGGATAGTCCTCTTTGACTAACCATCCGTCTGTGGGTGAAAAACAGTGCTAAATTTCAATTTGGTTCAGAGAGCTTCTTGAAATTTTGGCCAGAATTGAGAAATGAATCGAGGATCTCGGTCTGACACTATAGAAATGGGAACTCCATGTAGCCTCACAATCTCATCTATATAGAGCCAAGCCAGCTTCTCAATAGAGTATGTACTATGGACTGCTAAAAAGTGAGTGGACTTAGTCAACCGATCTATGATCACCCAAACTGCATCCTTTCCCCTCTGTGTCCACGACAGTCCCAAAACAAAGTCCATAGTTACATGCTCCCATTTTCACTCAGGAACAGGTAAAGACTGAAGTGTACCTGCTGGCCTCTGATGCTCCGCCTTAACTTGCTGTCATATGAGACACTTTGCTACAAATTCTGCTACGTCTCGTTTCATACTCGGCCACTAATAATTCTCCTTGATAGTCCTATACATCTTTGTGCTTTTGGGATGTAATGCATAGGCAGATGAATGGGCTTCTTCCATGATCGTCTGTCTTAGCTGGTTTCCCTCAAGAACACAAACTCGGTCTCTAAACATCAATACGTTATCCTCTCCGAATTTAAACTCACTAACTCCCCCATCGGTCAGTTTCTGAATTTCTTTTCTTAACTCATCATTAGACCTCTGAATGTCCTGGATCTGATCAAGTAACGAAGGTCGCACTATGAAGCTTGCCAATAAGGATCCATCCTCACCATTTTACAACTAGACCCCAAGAGATTTCCTCTCTAATAATGCTGGAAAATAACAATTCTGAAGTGTTGCTAAAGACGATGAAGACTTACGACTTAAGGCATCAGCTACGACGTTCGCCTTTCTTAGATGATAGTCTATCACCAAGTCATAATCTTTTATCTACTCCAACCATCGCCTTTGCCTCAAATTAAGCTCTTTCTTAGTGAGCAAATATTTTAAACTCTTGTGATCTGTAAATACCCGATAATGCTCACCATACAAGTAACGCTTCCAAATTTTTAGAGGAAACACCACTGCTGCTAACTCTAAATCATGGGTTGGGTAATTTGCTTCATGCCTCTTTAGCTGTCTAGAAGCATAAGCCACAACTTTTTTATCCTGCATCAATACGCACCCCAACCCCAACTTTGAGGCATCACTATATACTACAAATCCCTTACCATTAACAGGAAGTCTTAAAATGGGAGCGGAGGTTAACCAGTTCTTTAGCTCTTGAAATCGATTCTCACAAACATCATCCCACTCAAACTTAACTCCCTTACGAGTTAGATGGGTCAAAGGAGATACTATTAAGGAAAACCCCTAAACAAACCTCCGATAATAACCGACTAATCCGAGGAAACTACGAACCTCCGTCACTGTCTTAGGTTGCTCCCATTGTAAAATTGCCTCTATCTTCTTGGGATCAACATATATTCCAGCTCTTGATACTACGTGTCCCAAGAATACCACTTCCTGTAACCAAAACTCACACTTCAAAAACTTTGCATATAACTGTCTTTCCCGTAAAGTCTGTAATACTGTACGCAAAAGGGTGGCGTGCTCATCATTATCTCTCGAGTAAACCAGGATATCATCAATGAACACAATAACAAACTCGTCAAGTAAAGGTGGAACACCCTATTCATGAGATCCATAAAAGCTGCCGGTGCGTTAGTTAACCCAAAAGGCATGACCAAGAACTCATAATGACCGTACCGAGTCCTGAACACTGTCTTGGGTACATCCTGTTCTTTAATCCTTAACTGATGATACCCAGACCTTAGATCAACCTTAGAAAACACTATAGCTCTCTGTAATTGATCGAAAAGATCATCAATCCTCGGTAACGGATACTTGTTCTTAATGGTCATTTTGTTAAGCTGTCAGTAATCGATACATAACCAAAGTATACCGTCTTTCTTTTTCACAAATAAAACTTGTGCTCCCCACGAAGATGTGCTAGGGCATATAAAACCCTTGTCCACTAACTCTTTCAAATGTACTTTCAACTCCTTCAACTCTGTTGGAGCCATTCTATATGGAGGAATAGAGATAGGAGCAGTACCCGAAATTAAGTCAATGGTGAATTCAAACTCACGATTAGGATGAAGTCCCGATAATTCATCAGGAAATACATCAAAGAACTCACTTACTACGGGGACATTCTCTAACTTAGGTTCCTCCCTCGATATACCAATCACGTGAGCCAAGTATGTCGGATATCCCTTTCGCACCAATTTCAAAG
This sequence comes from Theobroma cacao, assembly GCF_000208745.1. Taxonomy (NCBI): domain Eukaryota; kingdom Viridiplantae; phylum Streptophyta; class Magnoliopsida; order Malvales; family Malvaceae; genus Theobroma; species Theobroma cacao. The sequence continues at coordinate 8,770,117 of NC_030852.1, forward strand.
CTTTGAGGGTTGAGCTTACACAAAATGGTAATACTCGACATTCCCCCGTAAATACCACTTCTACTCCCTCTGAACTCTAGAGAATCACTTCTTTCTTAAAACAATCCACCTTTGCTCGATGAGTGGACAACCAATCCATACCCAAGATCAAATCAAAGTCCCGAATCTCCAAAGGGATTAAATTACCCATAAATTCTTCTTCCCCAACTTTAATACCACAGTCTCTATAATACGTATTTCTTACTAACCGCTCTCCTAGAGGAGTATGCACTACAATCTCTTCCTCTAATGGTGACAGGTTCCTATCTGAGAATGATACAAATGATATGCTAACGTATGATCTATCAAAACCCGAATCTATCAAAACATGTGCATCTCTATCAAACACAATCATAGTACCTGTCATTGTGCTAGGTCGAACTCGAGCTTCATCCTCAGTCACTGCAAAGACCCTGGTCGAAATCTGGGGCTGCGGTTTGGAAGATGGCTGCTTTAGCGTAGTACTCCCCATGCTTGACAGTATCACTGGGCCCTGTTTGGACTGTGATCCCGAAGTGTCTCTTTGCGGTATATTAGGATGAGTTAGAGGAGTAGAAGTAGTTACTGTACCCCGTCTCAACTGAGGACAATCTCTCCTGATATGCCCTTGTTGGCCGCATTGAAAACACTTTACAGGCTATCTACATGACCCAACATGAAATCCTACGCAATTGCGACATCTGTCCAATCCTCCTGAAGTACCCCCTTGTCTACTCATCACTGGCTGATCAAATTTAGAAGATCTCGGCTGTGACTGCTGAGATGGAGGTCTAGTGGATGCCACAGATGCTGAGGTAGTACTTCTTGCATAGATGTCGAATCTTTGCCTCTCTTTGAAAACTGACTTGGGAACGTAGGCGGATTCCTTCTCTTTGCGAACTTAGCTCGGATCCGTCTATTCTCAGTGGTGAGCTTCTCAGCCCGTAAGGCCATCTGCATGACTTCCTTATGTGGCTTCCTACCAGTCACTGTCATCCGTTCCCTGATCTCATTATGGAGCCCTTCCTTGAAATAATTGGCCTGATCTTGCCCAGATTTCACCAGATCTGGCACATATAACATCAACTCATTAAAATGAGTCTCATACTCCTCTACAGTTAGATTTCCTTGTTTCAAGCTCAGAAATTCTCTTTTCTTTTCTTTCTGATGAAAGTAAGTAAAATACTGACCATCAAATTCTCTAAGGAAGTCAGACCATGTCTGAGGAGTAGTGGAACGGGACTTCACCGAATTCCACCAAGTACGAGCCCTCTTATCTAGTAATATAGTAGCCACCATTAGCTTCATATAGTCATCTAATCTCATATCAGAAAGAGTCTCCGAAACTTGATTAACCTAATCCTTAGCTACGGTCGCATCCAACTCACCAATAGACGAGACGCAACCCAACTGTTTAGCTTCCTTCAATTTCTTAGAAATGGAGATGTCTGGTGTCTAGGGTGGAATAGGAGGTGGTGGTACTAGGGCTGTTACAGGGAAATTAGCGGGTGGAATTGGACCAGCCTAAGCCTGACCCGTAAGAGCAGCGAGAAAAATCACTAATGCTTGAGCTGCCTCGGGTGACATGGTAGGTACGCTAGGAGCAGCAACAGGTGGTGGAAGAGGTACAGAAATGTTAGTAGACTCAGCAGTAGGAACTGCTCTAAAAGAAGATGCAATCGACTCCTCTTCTATGAAATTCGACCGACTTTGTCTGGGGTGACCTCTTCCCCTATCGGTAGATCTAGTGATAAGTGGTAGCTCACGTCGAGGAGGCATAATGATCTACAAGAAGAACGAAATTGGTTTAGACTACTTAAGACTCTATATGCAATTACATGCAACTAACTAATCTTAATTGGGCCACACTAACATTGTAAATTATTTTAAAATAACTTTAAATCCAAGAACTTAAAAAATCAAAAACTTCTTTCAAAACCATAAGCTTTTAAACCGAAAGCTCTGATACCAACCAAATTGTCACGACCCGAAACCTCCTTTGGGCCCATGACAACCGTCACGACGTCCCAATTGACACTTATTATCCGGAATGCCAATCGAAACTCTGCAAGGCTAACGAATCAGTTTCTTGCCTTTCTTGTGAGCAATCGTTGTTAAATATTGAGTTTTAAGAAAATATAAACTATTTTAGATCGAAAACAATCAAAATAAAATTTTCGCCACATAGAGGCATTTTGGTCATTTTTACCAAAAAATTTCGAAACCTGATAAAGATACAGCGTATGGTAGAAAAATATCCACTGCCGATTAAAAATAAATTTTTGTAATCTAAATCATTCATTTAGAGTGAAAAATTGGCTAATTAAACTAACTAAAAATATTTGATAATATATTTCATTTTCTTATTAAACAATTTTTACATAACTATACATAAATAATTTTTGTAGCGTGAGAATAAAATAAATTCATACATACAATAATTTACAAAGTTATAATGTACAATAATAATTACAATGACAAGTGGCCCATAAATACAACCAGTATTGGTGGTAGTAACCTACTGTTTGTGGGATAGAGGGGTCAACTGGAATTCTCGACAAAATCGGATATCTATAAGCTACCACAGGCCTGAAGTGTTTGGAAAGGAGGCGGGTGAGATTTTGCAATCCCAATGAGTAAACAGACATTATCATAAATATCTAAAGGCGAGTAAAATGGAGGCAAGTTTAAACAACAACTCACAAACCATTTCATAAGGTTTTCAATTTCTTTCTTAAACAATAAAACATTTGTAATTTACCAAAACAGTTGTCAAGGCTTATAACCTTTATTAAAAACATGGCTCAAGCCAAAATCTAGTCCTCGGGGATACCTTGGCGGAGGCATCTAACCGAGTTTGCCAAGGTTGTTAACATATTTACATGTTAAACACATTGTAATTTTGAAAACAAGCCGTTCCTTGGCATTGGTCGAGTTACACATTCACATGGGGGTTCGACGTGAAGTGAACTCTTGTAAAACCCGACCCTATAAATGCATGTCATAACATACATGCACTGAGTAGCATGTTATTATGCTAGGAAAGTCCCTAAGAATAGACGAAACCTAGTATTGTACCTAACGGTACACTTGAATTGATTTAACCTCAAACTAGTTCAAATAGGAATCGTAGGATGAAATTTAACATTTTATAGTCAAGGAATGACTAAAAATGATTGTTCGGAGTTCAAGGGTTCATTTGGGGAAAATTGAAAATTTTGATGTTTAGGGGCAAAATCGTAATTTTTTCACCCGCAGACAGAATTTGGGATTTTGAGAGAATTTAGATCACATTTGACAAATTGGAGAATGGTATGAGTATAAGGGATGAAAAGTATATCTATGGGCAATTTTTCAGTTTTAAGGGCAAAAATGTAATTTTTGATTTTTACGGGGGGTAAAAGTGTAAATTTCAAAAATTACTCCACCAAGACTTTGGATAAGTCTGAAAAATTTATCTAAGCTATGGATATGTGGGACAAGTATATGGTGAAAATTTGAAAACAAATGGATGGCTAGAATTTAAGGAATTAATAAAACAAAAAAATGAATAAAATAATATTATAATATTATTTTAATAAAAAGTCAGCCCATTTAAACCCATTTTAAGTGATGGCCGGCGATAAGGGAGAACAAGAGAGGAAAATAGAGAGGAAAGGAAGAAAAGAAAGAAAACAAAGGGAAACTAGAAAAATTCAAAGGGGAATTCGCGTTTTTTGCTCATTTACATGTCTAATGGTAAGATTTTTTGACTTTAGCTTGATTTCTACCTTTCCTATGCCTTTGTTTCCATTTAGAATGCTTGAGGAGAGAGATCTAAAAGTGACATCAAGGGCTGGACGAAATTCAAGGGGGGAGAAATTGAAATTTTTAGGTTTTGATTTTTAGTTAAATTGATAGTTTTAGTTAGTTAAATGTGTTTAGAAATTAAATTGGGCAAGAAAGCATTAAATTTTCACAATACCCACCCTTGGCCGAATCTGCAATGAGGTACAA
>NC_030852.1:8775834-8783928 GCF_000208745.1 Theobroma cacao
AATTGGTAGCCTCCAATTACTCAATTTCATAATCAACACAATATATTTTTATTTGTCACATTTATTTCTAAAACATCAAAAATCTCGTTTTAATCTCATTTTCGTTTCATAAAATACATAAAGAGCATTTAAAAATAAACTCTAGATAATTTACAATAATAATAGGTTTACTCACCGTTTGTACAGATGAAATGCTTCCTAGGTGCCTCGATCACTGTTGGTCGGGTACGACTTCCTTGCCTTTACTGGAAGGCTCTCCTCCTAGACACATTGCAAAATTTACCCAATTCACCACATTGATGCTAAATCACTATATAATTTACCCAATGCCTTTTCATTGCAGTGAAGACCCGTCGTTTATTGACTTGATTCGCGTGAATGCTATTAAAGTTTTCACTCTCCAAATCCTTTGTTGAGCATGGACTTCTTCCAATAAAGTGATTTTTCTCATGTGGGGTTTACATGAGGGGTTTAATAAGTTCAAAAACAAATTGCATTTTTTTGAAAAATAATGCATCATGATTTCGTTAAACATTCTTTATGGTATGCTTGTTCCCTTTCTTGTTCACTCATTGGGTTTATACTCACCGTTTTCAACTTCATGTTTTCAGATCACGAGGTAGCCGGTAACTAGGACGAGGTGTCCTTGTAGACTTGTATCCATCTTTTGGTAGGTGTCTCGGCATTCAGTAGCTGTACATTCATTCGAGTCCCTCCGCTGGAAGTCGAGTATTATTTTGTTGTGTATAGACAAACCTAATGTAAATTGTTAAGGTACATGTTGTAGACAATGTATATACACTTGTTTGGTATGCCAGTATGAGATGGCAATGTGTAGTATTATTTTGATTCTAAGTTATGAAATGTGACTTAGCAGTTTATGATGGAATGATAAACATGTTAGATTAATAGGCTTGCTTGGGCTTAGTGGATTACGTCCATTGGGCCCAAGCGCCGGTCATGGCCTAAAATTTGGGTCGTGACAAGCAACGTAGCTTTTGGTAATATCTTTCATCAGAAGAAAAGGCTACTAGTGCATCTAGGGGGAGTGAAGAAATCCTTGGAAACTAGACTCTTTCGACAACTTTGGGATCTTACATATAGCTTGTGTCTAGAATATGATGCGGTCTTGCATCAAGAAGAAATTTATTAGATACAAACGTCTAAGGTAAATTGGTTGAAATTGGGTGACCATAACACTAAATATTTTCATCTTTGGATGGGACGTAGGAAAAGTAAGCTTAAAGTTCTTTGACTTCTCTTTTTGGAAAGGGATTGGTGTGATGACTAGGAAACGTTGAAATCTTAGGTGATGGATTTTTTCAGAAACCTATACGAAGATGATGCAGTTTTCCCATTATTTCCAATTAAGGGGTGTTTCCTTCTATTGATTAGACTGCCCAAGCTAATATCGTGAGGCCAGTTGAAGATCAAGAGTTTCATAATGCATTATTTGAGATTAAGCCTAAAGCTATAGGTGGTGATGGATTTCCTGTGTTATTTTGTAGTTGCAATGGCGCATAGTGGATCATTCTTTCATTACATATGTTTGTGGTCTGTTTGAGGAGATGGATGTAGGCCAAGAATTAGGTAGGTTGAGTATTACTTTGATCGTAAAAGTCAAATCTCTAAAATTTATCTCTAAATTTTGACCAATCAGTCTTTTGCCAGTGGTCTTTAGAGTCTTAATGAAAGTGGTAACTAATCGATTGAAACTGTATATAAGTCATTTGGTAGTAGAGACATAATCTAGTTTTATCTTGGGGAGAGAGATCACTGATAATATTGTTGTTATTCAAGAGGTAGTACATTCCTTCATAAAGAAGCATGGTAGATTAGGATGGATGACAGTTAAAATTGATCTTGAGAGAGCATATGATTATTTTTTATGGGAATTTATCTATGATACTTTAATTAAAGCTAATATTCCTGAGTATGTGATTAATATCAAAATTTGTAGTTGGAGTCGTTATAGCTCTCAAATTGTTTGGAATGGAACTCTATTAGATAGCTTTATTCCATCAAGAGGAGTGCAAAAGGGCGATTTGTTGTCTCCATATCTTTTTGTCTTATGCATAGAACTTTAGCACATGCCATCAATGCGACAGTCTCGAAAGGTCTTTGGAAATCAATTAAACTTGGTTGGCGGGTGTGAAATCCCATCCTTAAACTAAAGGATCTAAGTGTAACTAAACTTGATGAGCTAAGGTTTTAAAGTTTTATGAATGATTTTGAACATGTTTAGCTTAAAAATACCCTCCAAATGTTTTCAAATTAGTTTTGGGAAAGTTAGGATTCAAATGGGGCTTAAAGACTTGAATTTTTACTTGAAAATAACATTATGGAGCTAAGGTATCGAGACTTGGCAAATAAATATTGAGACTTGCTTCATGGAAAGAATGAAGTCTCGAGACTTGTTGCCTGGAAAAGCAAGTATCAAGACTTCCAAAAGAGTTCTTGAGGCTTGTGTCAAAAAACCTTAAACAAAACCATTTTGTTTCAAGAAGTATCAAGAATTAGTGTAGAATGAGAAAAATTGTTATCCAATTATAGGATACCACATGTTTAAAAACAGTAAATGAAAGAAAATTTTCGAAGACAAATCATGTTCCGTTATGTGGATTTGAAAACATCATTCAAAATAGCCATATAATTAAATATAAAATATTTAATTTATTAGTTAATTATCTTGAAGGCACATAGTTGGACGAATTCAAATTTTTCTGTGTCATGTATTTATCTCTTAGGATAATTTAAAGATAATGTCTTAATTAGACCAATTAAGGTTTATTTACTAGTCATCCAATTTATCACTAAATAAATCAAGATAGTTTAGAGATAATATTTAAATTTGACCAATTAAAATTTGCTTGTTGGTCATCCAATTTGTGTATAAATAAATTAAGATAATTTAGAGATAAAATTCAAATTTGGTCATCTAATTTTTCTCTAAATAAATTAAGATAATTTAGAAATAATACTCAAATTCAGCCAATCAAAACTCAAAGACTTAGAGTTTGGCCAATCAAAGGATAATTTATGAGTCATCATGATTTATCTCTAATTAAATTAAAATAATTTAGAGATAATTTGAAGAGACTAAATCCTCATGAAAGTCTCTCATCTAGCATTATAAATATAGTGCTTCTCCAGGCCATTTGATGAGCCACGGAGAGGAGAACGAGTGAGAAAAAAGACAATTGGGAGAAAGAAGAAGATTTTGAAGATCAAAACCTTTCTATAACTCCCATAAGTCCCAGTCCTCTGGAAGAAAGATTTTGAATATTAATTGCACGAAGGAAGATTTTGAAAACCAAGTCCTCGAAGGAAGATTATGAAGATTTGCCACAACCTAAATTGAGGAGTTGTGACCATTGCATGAGTCTTGCAGACAAGGCTCGCAAAACTTGAGCAAGCCTCAAAATATCAAACTAATCAGATCACAAAATAATTAAACAAAGGTTTTCATATCAAATATACTCACAATATACCTTCATGTTGAATACATATAAGTTAACCATTAGCTTTAACCATTAGCTCTTAATTCATACACAATGTTGAACATATACGCAAGCCATATTTTGGCTAACAGAATGGGTTTGTACTATACAACCTTTGATCAAAACATTGGAAGTACATTGCCTACATATTTTGAAAACTGAAGCAAAAATGGAAAGACCCAAAATAGGACTCAACAAAGTGGACATATCAAATGAAGAATGCCTACTAGATGCCAAAATTTGTCTATCCAAAAGATAACACTATCCACCTAGGTCCAATGTCCTATTTATTTACGCATGGTACAAATAAATGAGTGAGTCATCTAATACTCAGTGAGTGGGAACAAATAATCCAAATATGACTTGAGAAAATAAATATATGTAATGCAGTATTAAGGCAATCAAAATATGCTAACAAACATCTGCAACAACAGAGGTATATCTAGATCATCCTTAAAGGGTATTCTCTCAACTTACCAATCATAACCATGCCGTTAAGTCTCCAAAAATAATGCATACCAAATCATGCTTTACCTTGAAAGTTGACATCAAGCTAAGTTCCACAGGCACCTAGCAATTGCTAGGAACAATATTTAAATTAAACTCATTTTAGCTTACCTTGAAGCTTTGCCATCGTGTATTAATCATATGTCATATACTCCTCAATAATCATATGCTTAGTTTTTATAGCATGCCTTTTACACCTCATATTATCACAATTAAAGCATAATCAAAGAATGGTCCTCCTTGGACATAATCAAATCACATACAGTGACTAGCCGATGAAGTCAAATCATGCAATGCACTGAAATAATGAACGGAGAGTCAAATCATGCCCAGTGCCAAAGTAGTTGGGGGAGAGGCAACTCACGTGTGACAATGAAGTGATTGGTGGAGAGTTCAAATCATGCTCAATGTCGAAGCAACTAGTAGAGACTCAAATCACACACGGTGCCGAAACAATCAATGAAAAACAAATTAGATCACATTCAAAGCTGAAGCATCTAGTGGAGAACATAGTCACAAGGTTAGGACTCCACTCAACCATAAATAGATCAATGTTTGAAATTTCTCATCATTGGACGGAACACATATCCATAATTATGACCGTCATGCCATTGATATCACATATGCACCATTTCACGTCAAAGATCATACTTAATGAGCTTTACATACTAGCCAACTCAATAGCATTTCTATGTGGCATTTGATCATCCAAGGTATCAAACACTCATAATCTTCCAAGAGGATATTTGTCTTGAGTAAACTTCTCCTAGACACATATCATAATCTCATGTCATAAGTGTAGGTAGACCTACTAGTTTAGGTTTCAAACATGTGTCACCAAATGGCTTGCATTAAGCCTCACACACATCACATATAACTAAATTACTAGACTAGACACACCTATCTAGGCATTCATACATCATTTAAGTACCATGGTAGTGCATAAATAATGCGTCAAGCATCACATGCTTTAATACAAAGAATAAACCCTTTCACTGTGACAAATGAAGGCTCATCCATAGCCAAAATCAAGCTTTCCTTACCTTTAATGGTTCTCCAAAATCAATGAGGCTAACAATTCCGTTTCCCCCTTGTACAAATCAAAATAACAATTATTTCTCATCTTTTGACTATTTCCAACATTTCAAACTGATAACTCTATGATATAGAGTTTTTTTTGTCACATTTTGATTATTAAAATTAGCTATGTCCTTGTGTTTTTAAGTAATTTTAAGTAGTTTTTCTGCTTCTTGTTATTAAGTTTAATACATGTTGGAATATTTTAATTTTAGTAACTTTAGCTCATTTTTATGTTAAAGTCTTAATTGTTGGCCGTATTAGTTTTTGATGATAATAAAACATTCCCATTAATTTATGTCTAACTATGCTACTTGAGTGGGCAAAATGAAAAATGTATGCCAATAGTAAATTAATCACTAAAAGGAAAATATCAAATCTTATAAGAATGAGAAGGTAAAGTTGAGCCACAAAATTGAAGCCTCTTAGTTAGATAAAGAAGGAAGTTAGTCAACTAAAACTCAAGAATGAAGATGGCCGATTCAGAAGCAGAGACAACTTAATCGACTAAGAAACATTGTTAGTCGACTGAGAGCTTACAGTTAGAAACTGGATTTAGAGACAGAGATAACTTAATCGACTAAGAAGTTTGGTTAGTCGACTAAGAGCTTATTGCTAAAAACTGGGTTCAGAAACAAAGATGACTTAATTGACTAAGAAGCATAGTTAGTCGACTAAAAGTATTCTATCAGAAAATTTGAATTTAATGCTTGAAGACAAAATAACGGCTAGAACTATCTCCAAACTATTTCCCAATGGTAAAGAACTATCAAACAACCATCAGAGTTGGTTCTTCAAGTATAAAAACCTTTCCCAATAGCTAAGAAGGAAAAAAAAAGGCTTCTAAGAACAAAGAGAGCTAAAAAACAACAAGAAATTCTCTGCATACTTTTTTCACTGCACTCCAATCTTTGTATTTGAGATAAGCACTTCACTTTATACCATTTAGATCAGGTTAGTGATCATAGGAATACACTTGTTCCTTTTCCTCTTGAATACTTAGAGTGAGCAAGTCACTCTAAGGGGTTTATTCAAGCTTGGGTTAGCTTGATTGAATGTATAGGTTCTAACTTAACCTAGAAAAGTTAGTTTTGGGCTTTGGTTGATCTCAATAAAAACCATTGTGAAAGGTTTTGGTTGAGCCTGTGAAAAGCCATTGTAAAAGCTTGGTGGAAGCATGAGAATTCCACCGTTTATAGTGATATTGTTTCAAAAATCCTTGGTTGAAGAATCAAGGTAGTGGGTGTAGGTCTTTGATTGAATCACTATAAATTGTTGAGCATTGTCTGCCTTGTTTTATGTTTCATTTTCATTCTTTATTAAATCATGCATTCATCTTCCATTAAATTAGTCATTATAGATTTTCAACTTGTCCCCAATTTGGAGCTAATTTTAGTAAAAGCCAAAAAATGCTTTTTACCCCCACTCTAGCATATTTATTTAGGACCAACAAGTGATATTAGAGCCTAACCCTCATTTTTTAAGGTTTAATATCCTTAGGGGAGATCCTAATGGCTCTAGAAAAATCTATTGATGCTAAGGGTCAATGCATAAATATGCCTCCTCAATTTGATGGATCAAACTATTCTTATTGGAGTACTAGAATGTCCATTTATGTTAGGGCTTATAACTATGAGATATGGGATGTCATTACCCATGGTCCCTTCATTCCTATGATCACAAATTTAGTAAATGGTGAGAAAACTCCCAAAGATAAAAATAAGTGGACAAAAGCTGAAATGAGGAAAGCACAAATCAACTCTAAGGCCATGCACACTCTCATTTGTGCACTTGATTATAGAGAATATGATAAAGTGTTCATGTGCAAAAGTGCCAAGGGAATTTGGTAAAAATTAGAAGAGTTATATGGAGAAACAAAGATGCAAAAGGAATTGGAAGACAACTCTTGTGAGAATCAACGCTAAACAAGCAACATGGCAAATGCAGACAAGGGATCAAGTAAAAATGAATCCAACAAGGAGGAAGATGTCATTTGTTGTAAAACTCAACTCTATAAACACATGTCATGAGATACATGCACTGAGCAGCATGTTATTACGCTAGGAAAGCTCCAAAGAATAAACGAAACTCAGTATTGTACCTAACGGTACACTTGAGTTGATTTAACCTCAAACTAGTTCAAATAGGAATCGTAGGATGAAATTTAATATTTTACAGTTGAGGAATGACTAAAAATGATTGCTTGGAGTTCGAGGGTTCATTTGGGGAAAAATTAAAAATTTTGATGTTTAGGGGCAAAATCGTCATTTTACCACTTAAGATAATAATTTGATCATGGAGTGAAATTTTTGATCAAGATTAACTATTTGGAGTATAATTTAATGATAGGAAGTGAAAATTTTCAATTTCGACAATTTTCGAAACATAGGGGCAAAATGGTAATTTTGTCACCTCGGGGTAAAATCGTAATTTTCACCACCCAAAACTTGTCAAAATCATAGGATTTATTTATTTTTGGTATGAATAACTATGGTATTTTAAGTGGTGAAAATTTGAAGTTTAAAGGATGAATTTCTAAAAAACGGACCAATGGAAAAGAGACACATGGCACTTTTTAATGATTTAATATTATTTTAAAGGAAAATCAGCCCATTTAAACCCCACATCAGGTGATGGTCGGCCATAAGGAGAAATTAGAGAGGAAAGAAAGAAAAGAGAAAAATCAAAGGAAAACTAGAAAATTCAAAGGGGAATTCGCATTTTTCGTCCGTTTATGCGTCTAATGGTAAGATTTTTCGACTTTAGATTGATTTCTACCTTTCCTATGCCTTTGTTTCCATTTAGGATGCTTCAGGAGAGAGAAAAAAAAGTGATACGAAGGGCTGGCCGAATTTCAAGGGGAAGGATTTTGAAATTTTTATGTTTTGATTCTTAGTTAAATTGGTAGTTTTAGTTAGTTAAATGTGTATAGAAATCAAATAGGGCAAGAAAGCATGAAATTCTCACAATACCCACCTTTGGCTGAATATTCAATGATGTACAATGATGA
>NC_030852.1:8784493-8788808 GCF_000208745.1 Theobroma cacao
TGTTGATTATCTGAAATAAGAAACTTTTGATCATGAAATTGAGTAATTGGAGGCTGCCAATTGTCTTGAAAAATATATTTTCCTATGAATGGCTTATGATATATGAGTATATGTGGCTATATTTTATAATTGCATTGGAAATTTATGTAAGCTGTCTTTTACTATGCAGGCTGGATAAATAAATAAAAGCCACGTTATACTACCAAAATTTTATTAAGATTGGTGGGTTTAGTCACTGCAGTGACGGGTTTTCGTAGACTGCCTATTAGAGGGATACGGTAAACCCGGTTGCATAGTTACACTGGTTGTAGACGCGAGGAGGGTAACTCCCGAGGTAGTGTTAGAGCTCACTTCACGTCGAACCCCCACGTGAATGTGTAACTCGGCCAACGCCAAGGAACGACTTGTTTTGAAAACTAACATGTGTTTAACATGTAAATATCTTAACAACCTTGGCGGACTCGGTTAGATGCCTCAGCCAAGGTATCCCCGAGGACTAGTTTTTGGCTTGAGCCCTGTTTCTAATAAAAGTCATAAGCCTTAACAATTGTTTTGGTAAATTACAAATATTTTATGGTTTAAGAAATAAATTGAAAACCTTATGAAATGGTTTGTGATTTGTTGTTTAAACTTGCCTCTATTTTACTCGCCTTTAGATATTTATAATAATGTCTGTTTACTCATTGGGATTGCAAAATCTCACCCACCTCCTTTCAAATATTTCAAGCCGTGGTAGCTTGTAGATACCCGATTTTGTCAAGGATTCCAGTTGATCCCTCTATCTCATAGACAGTAGGTTACTATCACCAACACTTGGTGTTTTTACGGGCCACTTGTCATTGTAATTATTATTGTACATTATAACTTTGTAAATTATTGTATGTATGAATTTATTTTACTTCCACGTTACAAAAGATTATTTACACATGTTTCTATAAATATTGTTTTATACAAAAAATGCTATATTTTAATCAATATTTTGAATAGTAATATTTGTCTATAAATCCTTTAAAAAAAATAAAATAAAATAATTTTTGTCTTTTGATTTACTTGAGCTAGAAACGACTGGTAATTGTTTAAAATGGAATGTTTAACAACGATTGCTCACAAGAAAGGCAAGAAACTATACTTAAGCCTTGCGGGGTTTTGATTGGCATTTCAGGTAATGAGTGTCAATCGGGATGTCGCGGCGGTTGTCATGGGCTCGAGGGAGGTTTCGGGTCGTGACAATTCTGTTGGTATCAGAGCTTTCGGTTTAAAAGCTTATGGTTTTGAAAGAAGTTTTTGATTTTTAAAGTTCTTGGGTTTAAAGTTATTTTAAAATAATTTACAATGTAAGTGTGGCCCAGTTAAGATTAGTTAGTTGCATGTAGTTGCATATAGAGTCTTAAGTCATCTAAACCAATTTCGTTCTTTTTGTAGATCATTATGCCTTTTCGACGTGAGCTACCACCTATCACTAGATCTACCGATAGGGGAAGAGGTCACCCTAGACAGAGTCAACCGAATTCCATAAAAGAGGAGTCGGTTGCATCTTCTTTTAGAGCAGCTCATATTGCTGAGTCTACTGACATTCCTGTACCTCCTCCACCACCTGTTGCTGCTCCTGGCGTACCTACCATATCACCCGAGGTAGCTCAGGCATTAGCGACTTTTCTCGCTGCTCTTACTAGCCAGGCTCAGGCTGTTCCAATTCCACCTGCTGTTTCCCCTGTAACAGCCCCAGTACCACCACCTCCTATTCCACCCCAAACACCGGACGTCTCCATTTCTAAGAAATTGAAGGAAGCTAGACAGTTAAGTTGCGTCTCGTTTACTCGTGAGCTAGATGCGACCGCAGCTAGGGATTGGGTTATTCAGGTATTGGAGAAACGGGCAGATATGGGATTAGATGATGAGATAAAATTGAAGGTGGCTACACGGTTATTTGAGAAGAGAGCCCGTACCTAGTGGAGTTCAGTAAAGTCTCACTTTCCTATACCGCTGACTTGGATGGATTTCCTCCGAGAGTTCGATGGTCAGTACTACACCTATTTCCATTAGAAAGAGAAAAATAGAGAATTTTTGAGCTTGAAATAAGGGAACATGACCATCGAGGAGTATGAGACTCATTTTAACGAGCTGATGTCTTATGTACCTGAGTTGGTGAGCTTGGAAGAAGACTAGGTAATCTACTTTGAGGAGGGACTCCGTAATGAGATACCAGAGCGTATGATAGTGACTGGCAAAGAGTCATATAAAGAAGTTGTGTAGATGGCCTTACGGGCTGAGAAGCTCGCCACTGAGAATAGACGGATCCGAGCTGAGTTTGCAAAGAAAAAGAATTCACCTACGTTCCCGGGTCAGTCTTCAAAGAGAGGTAAAGATTCGACATCTACTGTAGGAAGTACTACCTCAGCGTATGTGGCAACCACTAGACCTCCATCTCAACAGTCATAGCCAAGATCTTCTAGATTTGACCGACCAATGATGAGTAGTCAGGGGGGGACTTCAGGAGGATTGGACAGATGCCGTAATTACGGAGGATTTCATGTTAGGTCATGTAGAAAGCTTGTAAAGTGTTTTCAATGAGGCCAACAGGGGCATATCAAGAAAGATTGTCCTCAGTTGAGACGAGATACAATAGCTACATCTACTCCTCCGACTCGTCCTAGTATACCGCGGAGAGACACTTCGTGATCACAATCCAGATAGGGCTCAGTGATACGGTCAGGCATGGGGAGTAATACACTAGAACAGCCATCTTCCAGATCGTAGCCTCAGATTTGGACCAAGGCTTTACAGTGACTGAGGATGAAGCTCGGGTTCGACCTAGCACAGTGACAGGTACTATGATTGTGTTTGATAGAGATGCACATGTTTTGATAGATTCGGGCTCCGATAGATCATACGTGAGCATATCATTTGCATCATTCTCAGATAGGAACTTGTCACCATTAGAGGAAGACATTGTAGTGCATACTCCTCTGGGTGAGCGGTTAGTAAGAAATACGTATTATAAAGACTGTGGTATTAAAGTTAGGAAAGAAGAATTTATGGGTGATTTAATCCCTTTGGAGATTCGGGACTTTGATTTGATCTTGGGTATGGATTGGTTGTCCACTCATCGAGCAAAGGTGGATTGTTTTAAGAAAGAAGTGATTCTCTAGAGTTTAGAGGGAGCAGAAGTTATATTTACGGGGGAGCATCGAGCATTACCGTTTTGTGTAATCTCGGCCCTCAAAGCTTTGAAATTGGTGCGAAAGGGATATTGGCTCACGTGATTGATATATCAAGGGAGGAACCTAAGTTAGAGAATGTCCCCATAAGAAGTGAATTCCCTGATGTATTTTCTGATGAATTATCGGGACCTCCTCCCGATCGTGAGTTGGAATTCACCATTGACTTACTTTCGGGTACTGTCCCTATCTCTATTCCTCCATATAGAATGGCTCCGGCAGAGTTGAAGGAGTTGAAAGTACAGTTGAAAGAGTTAGTGGACAAGGGTTTTATACGCTCTAGTACATCTCCGTGGGGAGCACCGATTTTATTTGTGAAAAAGAAAGACAGTACACTTCGATTATGTATAGATTACCGACAGCTTAACAGAATGACCATTAAGAACAAGTATCCGTTGTCGAGGATTAATGATCTTTTCGATCAATTACAGGGAGCTATAGTGTTTTCTAAGGTTGATATGAGGTTTGGGTACATCAGTTGAGGATTAAAGAACAGGATGTATGCAAAGTTTTCGAAGTGTGAGTTTTGGTTACAGGAAGTGGTATTCTTGAGACACGTAGTATCGGGAGTTGGAATATATGTTGATCCCAAAAAGATAGAGGCAATTTTACAATGGGAGCAACCTAAGACACTGACGGAGATTCGTAGTTTCCTCGGATTAGCTAGTTATTATCGGAGGTTTGTTCAGGGGTTTTCCTTAATAGCAGCTCCTTTGACTCGTCTAACTTGTAAAGGAGTTAAGTTTAAGTGGGACGATGTGTGTGAAAGTCGATTTCAGGAGCTAAAGAATCGATTAACATTTACTCCAGTATTGACACTTCCTGTGAGTGGTAAGGGATTTGTAGTATATAGCGATGCCTCAAAGTTGGGGTTGGGGTACGTACTAATGCAGGATGAAAAAGTTGTGGCTTATGCTTCTAGACAGCTAAAGAGGCATGAAGCAAATTACCCTACCCATGATTTAGAGTTAACAGCAGTGGTGTTTGCTTTAAAAATCTAGAGGCATTACTTGTATGGTGAGCATTGTCGGATATTTATGGATCACAAGAGTTTAAAATATTTGCTCACTCAGAAGGAGCTTAATTTGAGGCAAAGG
>NC_030852.1:8788958-8804712 GCF_000208745.1 Theobroma cacao
AGTTTAAAATATTTGCTCACCCAAAAGGAGCTTAATTTGAGGCAAAGGCGATGGTTGGAGTTGATAAAAGATTATGACTTGGTGATAGACTATCATCCGGGAAAGGCGAACGTTGTAGCTGATGCCTTAAGTCGTAAGTCTTTATCGTCTTTAGCCGCACTTCAGAGTTATTATTTTTCAGCATTATTAGAGATGAAATCTCTTAAGGTCCAGTTGAAAAATGGTGAGGATGGATCCTTATTGGCAAGCTTCATTGTGCGACCTTCGTTACTTAATCAGATTAAGGACATTCAGATGTCTGATGATAAGTTAAGAAAAAAAATTCAAAAATTGACCGATTGAGAAGTCAGTGAGTTCAGATTCAGAGAGGATAACGTCTTGATGTTTAGAGACTGAGTTTGTGTTCCTGAAGGAAATCAGTTGAGACAGGCGATCATGGAAGAAGCCCATTCATCTGCCTATGCATTACATCCCGGAAGCACCAAGATGTATAGGACTATCAGGGAGAATTATTGGTGGCCAGGTATAAAGCGAGACGTAGCAGAATTTGTAGCAAAGTGTCTCGTATGTCAGCAAGTTAAGGCGGAGCATCAGAGGCCAGCAAGTACATTTCAGTCTTTACCTGTTCCTAAATGGAAATGGGAGCATGTAACTATGGATTTTTTTTTGGGACTGTCGTGGACACAGAGGGGAAAGGATGCGATCTGGGTAATCGTAGATCGGTTGACTAAGTCCGCTCACTTTTTTGCTGTCCATAGTACATACTCTATTGAGAAGCTAGCTCAACTCTATATAGATGAGATTGTGAGGCTACATGGAGTTCTCGTTTTTTAGTGTCAGATCGAGATCCTCGATTCACTTCTCTACTCTAGCCGAAATTTTAAGAAGCTCTCGGAACCAAATTGAAATTTAGCACTACTTTTCACCCACAGACGGATGGTCAGTCAGAGAGGACTATCCAGACTGTAGAGGATATGTTGAGGGCTTGTGTCATGGATTTTCTTGGGAGTTGGGATAGACACTTGCCATTAGCGAAATTTGCTTCAAACAACAACTTCCAATCTAGCATTGGTATGGCACCGTAGATAGCTTTATATGGAAGGAAATGTCATACTCCACTTTGTTGGGATGAAGTGGGTGAAAGAAAGTTAGTTAGTGTGGAATTGATCGATCTAACTAATGACAAGATCAATGGTATACGAGAGAGGCTAAAGGTAGCCCAAGATAGGCAGAAGAGCTATGCAGATAAACAAGGAAAAGACTTGGAGTTTAAGATCGATGATAGAGTTTTTCTTAAGGTTTCTCCGTGGAAAGGTGTGATTCGATTTGCGAAGCGGGGAAAGCTTAACCCGAGGTATATTGGACCATTCCGAATCATTGAGAGAATTAGACCAGTGGCTTATCGGTTAGAACTACCTCCGGAGTTAGATCGGATCCACAACATTTTCCATGTCTCCATGCTTAAAAAATATGTACCAGATCCCTCTCATATCCTCGAAGCACCTCCAATCGAGTTGCATGACGATTTGAAGTGCAAGGTGCAACCTGTGAGTATCTTGAATCGAAAAGATCGAGTATTAAGGAACAAGAGTATTTCAATGGTCAAAGTGTTGTGGAAAAGTGCTCAAATGGAGGAAATGACATGGGAAGTAGAGCATCAGATGAGGAACCAATACCCGCATCTATTTGTCGAATCTGGTAAGTGAAATTTTGAAGTCAAAATTTTATTTTAAGGGGGGCAGAATTGTAAAACCCGACCCTATAAACACATGTCATGACATACATGCACTGAGTAGCATGTTATTATGCTAGGAAAGCTCCTAAGAATAGATGAAACCCAGTATTGTACCTAACGGTACACTTGAGTTGATTTAACCTCGAACTAGTTCAAATAGGAATTGTAGGATGAAATTTAATATTTTACAGTCCAGGAATGACTAAAAATAATTGTTCGAAATTCGAGGGTTCATTTGGGGAAAATTTGAAAATTTTGATGTTGAGGGGCAAAATCATCATTTTGCCACCTAAGATAATAATTTGATCATGGAGTGAAATTTTTGACCAAGATTAACTATTTGGAGTATAATTTAATGATAGGAAGTGAAAAATTTCAATTCCGACAATTTTCGAAACATAGGGGCAAAATGGTAATTTTGTCACCCCGAGGTAAAACCGTAATTTTCACCACCCAAAATTTGTCAAATCATAGGATTTATTTATTTTTGGTATGAATAACTATGGTATTTTAAGTGGTGAAAATTTGAAGTTTAAAGGATGAAATTTTAAAAACGGACCAATGGAAAAGTGACACATGGCACTATTTAATGATTTAATATTATTTTAAAGGAAATCAGCCCATTTAAACCCCACATCAGGTGATGGTCGGCCATAAGGAGAAAATAAGAGAGAAAATAGAGAGGAAAGGAAGAAAAGAGAAAAACCAAAGGAAAACTAGAAAATTCAAAGGCGAATTCGCGTTTTTTGTTCGTTTACGCGTCTAACGATAAGGTTTTTCGACTTTAGATTGATTTCTACCTTTCCTATGCCTTTGTTTCAATTTAGCATGCTTCAGGAGAGAGAAAAAAAAGTGATACGAAGGGCTGGTCGAATTTCAAGGGGAAGGATTTTGAAATTTTTATGTTTTGATTCTTAGTTAAATTGGTAGTTTTAGTTAGTTAAATGTGTATAGAAATCAAATAGGCGCAAGAAAGCATGAAATTCTCAGAATACCCACCCTTGGCCGAATATTCAATGATGTACTATGATGATGAACTGATTTTTATTCTAAGAGAAATGAAGAGAAAATGATGAAAAATGGTTAAATGTGATAGAAAAACAAAGTGGAAAATTAACCGAGTAAATATCCCATTTTTGGCCAAATTTTTCAAGGAGGAAAGTGAGCTGATTTTGGAAATTTTAGAGGGTTATTGGCTGATATTTAATGGTTAGAAATGTTGGAGAGAAAATGGAATAATTTAGAACTAAATTGGAGTGCGTTAGCAATTTATCGGGTAAAGTGCCAAAAATAGGTTAATATCGCGTTTAAGCCATTTTAGGCTATTGCATTTCATACCATGTATTAGTATAGGATTTAAGTCAATTATATAGTGATTTAGCATCAATGTGGTGAATTGTGTAATTTTTGCAATGTGTTAAGGAGGAGAGCCTTCCGGTAAAGGCAAGGAAGTCGTACCCGACAAACAGTGATCGGGGCACCTAGAAAGTATTTAATTTGTACAAACGGTAAGTAAACCTATTATTATTGTAAATTATCTAGAGTTTATTTTTAAATGCTCTTTATGTATTTTATGAAATGAAAATGAGATTAAAATGAGACTTTTGATGTTTTAGAAATAAATGTGACAAATAAATATATTATGTTGATTATCTGAAATAAGAAACTTTTGATCATGAAATTGAGTAATTGGAGGCTACCAATTGTCTTGAAAAATATATTTTCCTATGAATGGCTTATGATATATGAGTATATGTGGCTATATTTTATAATTGCATTGGGAATTTATCTAAGCTGTCTTTTACTATGCAGGCTGGATAAATAAATAAAAGTCACGTTATACTGTTGAAATTTTATTAAAATTGGTGGGTTTAGTCACTACAGTGACGGGTTTCCGTAGACTGCCTATTAGAGGGGTACGGTAAACCCGATTGCATAGTTACTCCGGTTGTAGAGGTGAGGAGGGTAACTCCCGGGGTAGTGTTAGAGCTCACTTCACGTCGAACCCCTTCGTGAATGTGTAACTCGGCCAACGCCAAGGAACGGCTTGTTTTCAAAACCAACATGTGTTTAACATGTAAATATCTTAACAACCTTGGCGGACTCGGTTAGATGCCTCGGCCAAGGTATCCCCGAGGACTAGTTTTTGGCTTGAACCTTGTTTCTAATAAAAGTCATAAGCCTTAACAACTGTTTTGGTAAATTAAAAATATTTTATGGTTTAAGAAATAAATTGAAAACCTTATGAAATGGTTTGTGATTTGTTGTTTAAACTTGCCTCCATTTTACTCGCCTTTAGATATTTATAATAATGTCTGTTTACTCATTGGGTTTGCAAAATCTCACCCACCTCTTTTCAAATAATTCAAGCCTGTGGTAGCTTGTAGATACCCAATTTTGTCGAGGATTCCAGTTGACCCCTCTATCTCACAGACAGTAGGTTACTATCACCAGCACTTGGTGTATTTACGGGCCACTTATCATTGTAATTATTATTGTACATTATAACTTTGTAAATTATTGTATGTATAAATTTATTTTACTTCCACGTTACAAAAGATTACTTACACGTGTTTCTATAAATATTGTTTTATGTAAAATTGCTATATTTTAATCAATATTTTGAATAGTAATATTTGTCTATAAATCCTTTTAAAAAAAATTAAAATAAAATAATTTTTGTCTTTTGATTTACTTGAGCCGGAAACGACTGGTAATTGTTTAAAACGGAATGTTTAACAACGATTGCTCACAGGAAAGGCAAGAAATTGATACGTAAGCCTTGCAGGGTTCTGATTGGCATTTCAGGCAATGAGTGTCAATCGGGACGTCGCGACGGTTGTCATGGGCCCTAGGGAGGTTCCGGGTAGTGACATTTGTTATGAGTACAAGAAGCTTAGACATCTCAGATCAGAATGCCCTCTGTTGAAGACGAAAACTCCTAAGAAAAATAGAAACTCAAAGAAGGCTATGGTGACTGCAACGTGGTCTGATAGTGATGTTTCAAGTTCTGATGTTGAAGAAGAGAAAGTGGAAGAAAGAGCAAACTTATGTTTGATGGCCAAAGATGATGCATCCGAGGTATCTTCTAGTCCCTGTGATATTTCAATTGATGAACTGCAAGAAGAGTATGAATGTCTCTATGATGAGTTTGCAAAACTTGCATAAAACTATAAACTTTTAAAAGAAAAATTGCATCTCTTGAGACAGATTTAAAAAAGATAAGACATGACTTCAATTCTGTTTTTGAGCAAAAAAACTTTCTTTAAACAGAACTAAAACATTTAAAAACAGATTTTGAAAGTCTAAAATTGGAATTGGAAAACAAAACTAAAGCTTTACAGAATGCAGTTGATGAAAATACTGCTTTTAAGAGTTTGAGAAAAGAATCATCAAGAAAGAATGCAAATTTCAGAAGAAGTGCTAATGATTGCTCTTCTAGATGTTATGTTTGTGATAAACTTGGTCTTTTATCCTATAACTGCTATAAAAGAAGAAACATGTAGAAAACAAGAAGGATTTGGGTTCCAAAAGGATCCTATGTAACAGCTAACCTTCAAGGACCCATCAAGGTATGGGTACCTATTAAGAAAAATTGAAAATCTGTCTTATAGGTTGAGCCAAACCAAAAGACATATGCTCAAGAACTCAACTAAAGGAGAAGCAACCATGGTACATGGACAGTGGTTGCTTGTGATACCCCGTACCCCTATATAGTTGTCAACATAACCGTATCGATAAGACGAAGGGCTAATTGACGTGGATTAAAGTTTCAAAGAGCGGTGGCGGGAGAAAGGAATATTCTAGAGTAAAATATTTCGCACACAAAAAAATAATAATTAAATAATAATATTTTATTGAGGATGAATTAACAAGATAACAAGTAATTCGGAAGTGAATCAGGGCATAATAAGACATTTTGGGTTCCAAGGAGATAAGTTTAAAATCTTGGAATAAAATAATTTTAAAATATTAATATTTTATTTGATGTCGAAATTAGTCATGAAGGAGGAGTATATGGTCAATCTAAGTGGGGGAGAAGAAGAATGAGGAAATTTTGAAGAAAAACGACGTTAGTTGGGCTCGAGTGTCTTTATTAAATAAAGCTAGCATGGGTAAGTATATATTTAAATATTATGGTGATATCGCGTTGAAGTGCAAACTTTATATTTTATTTGCACACATGTAAAGGAAGAAAAATAAAAGGAAATTGGAATTAAAAGATTGTTGGGAGGACTAAATTAAAAAAGGGAGAAACTTAGAGGGCAAAATTTTAATTTTTCCATGAACTTGGTCAAAGCTTTCAAAGGAAGCTTTGACTCTTTTCTTCCTTATCCATGGCTGATCCTTATCTTCTCCAAAAGGCATTTTCTTCTCAATCTTCTTCCTCCCATGCCATTTTCCTTTCTTCACCATAAAAATCAAGTTTTTTCCTTTCCTTTCTCTTCTTTTCTTACTTCTCCATTCTCCTACCCCTTTATTCACCTAACCCACAACTCTCAACCTCATTTTTCGTCCCAGCTAAACCTTAGGAGAGAAAGGAAGAAAGAAGAAAGGAAAGAAAAAAGGAAAAAAGGAAGAGAAAAGCTCGGAGGGGGCTCGACCTTAGAGGAGAAAAGAGAAAACCGAGAGGTTTTCGTCCCCACCCACACACCATTGTTGAGGTTTGAAAAGATTATGGTGGTTTGCCTTGTGGATTTCAAGGTAAGGAAGGTAGAAATTGATGTTTTGTTCGAAAGCATGTAGTTTGAACCAATTATGATGTGAGGTTTTGTTTGTGGTAGTAAGGATCAACAAAGATCCAAGGAACTCGAGGCATGCATGTGGAAGAATCTTGGAATGCGTGGTGATTTTGAGCTATATTAAGTGGTGGGTAAGCATTCTAACCTTTAAATCACAAGTAGAAAGGAAAAATGAGATATGTATTGATTTTTTGTACTTGTGGCAGCATGTAAAAGTAAATTGTGGTGCATGTGGACTTTAAAAATGCTTAATGGAAGTAAATTTATAATTGTTGCCATATGCTAGGTTATTGGTGTGGAAATGATGGTTGAACTTGATAAATATCCTTAGAAAAGATTAATATATGTGCTAGAGTCATAAATAAGTTACCGGTATGTATAATCTAAAGAATTACACAAGTAAAGGATAAACGCAACTTTGGTAAAAATGTGTCAAGATATAAGTTAGTTGAATAAGGATTCACGATTGAATGAAAGAGAGAAGTAAAAATGATATACACTGAAGATATTGAATTTGGATTGTTGCTAGGAAGTGCAAAATAAAGATAGTGTACTATGGTGGCGTTGTTGAGATAAGCCCTGCAGCCAATTGGGATTGGTTGAGGCTTGATTCCAATCATGCAACAGTATCATTCATGTTGAATGATTAAAGGTTTTTCTTTATCAATAAGACATTAATTATAATGAGTTATAAGTCTAATTGGATGAAGTCCTTGAGATTAATATGCCTTGCAAGGAAACTGTAATGGGTTGCAGTTATGAGATTCCTATGCATCAAAGCATAATCTCAAAATGTTCCTGGTCAATGTATAATTGAGACTGGACATCAATGATGCTTAGAGACAGGTATATTCTATGTTCCTTACTTTGGAAGTAAGTAATCGATCTAATAGATTGAAGTATAGAGATGCTTAGAACTAGAATATAAGTGTTTACCTAGGAGAGCAAGTTCACTGAACATAACCCGCCATGAGAAGTGCATTTGGTAATACACTCTAGTGTTTATGCAACATTTCTCATGTGTCAATTGTGTAAATACTCCCTAGACTTGAGACACCAGGTTGTCTTATGTATGGAGTGCTATGCTTTGATTTCATCCTTATGGGTGCCTAACCACGGATGCCAAAATAGGATGCTTTTGGGTATAGTATGAAGCATGTGAAGGCAAATGAGTGGTCAAGATAGGAATCATCACCTCAAGTGTTTTAGAGGACATATCCTATTAGTTCTTGGTTACCATTAGCTTATTGAAGTCCTTGGCCAAGGCGACATGGAGATTATGAAAAAGGTTTCATAACTCTCTATAAAGCTAATGCTATAATTGCAGGAACAAATATGGAGGTCAATAAGAGTAGACACTGTACCAATCTCTTATTATCTCCAAGATATATGATGAGGGAATGAATTACATTGATAGACTATACACTGAAAGGTTGTCAAAGAACCCTTTGACTCTCCCAACAATTGGGTGGCCATGATGCATTGTTAGATGCCAATCTTGTCTATGGAATTGATTAAAACTAATTGATTGAAATTTATATTAATCAATTAAGTCATTGATCAATTCCATTGCCAACATGTTGGGAACCTAATGGGTCACACACAATGATTACATTTGAATTAAATTGGGAGAGTGACGATTTAATTTAGACTTAAATCACATGCTAGGTAATTAACTTTTATAAACTTAATTAAAAGAGTTTAATTGAGTTTTTGGCATAATTATAAATAGTTATAACTATAAGGCCTTGATTCCAAAATATAAAGGAAATTAATTTTGATTTTAATTTCCAAGGACTTAATTAAAAGAGTTTAATTAAGTAATAGGCCTAATATTATAATGTGTTATAATATTGAGTTCATAATTGCAAAATTGAAGTTATTTTAACCTAACTATATAAGTCACCTTTTAACTATTTTTCATATGAGAGTTTTTCATAATTGAAGATAACATAGTTTTTGTCAGAAAAAGAAAAATGTCTTTTTTCTTTGCCACCACTCCCTTTGTGTGAAGGAGAAAATTGCTTATGAAGCACTTTTCGAGAAAGGTTCGGCTAAGATTGTGAAAAAGAAGAAAAGGACAATTGTTGTCCTCTTTGCTAGCATAAAGTATAGTTAAAAACTCCTTCATTTGTTGAAGGTTCAAGTGCAATCGTGTGTACAACCATTGGAGGCCAAGCACTTGATTGGCTAGGGTTTTTACTCCTGGTGGTATTTGTGGGATTGCTTCGGAAAGTGCCATCGTGATTACAAAATTACATGGCAAGGTAACTTTCTAAATAATAATTTATTTTGTGCTTTTATGTGTTAAATATCACCAAGGTGATCCATGGGTGGAGGCATGTTTTGTTGTTTAGTTCTCAAGTTTTTAATTTTCTTTCTGCTGCGTATTTTGAGCATGCCATCCATAGCCAAACCCATCAGTGGTATCAGAGCCTTCCTTGGTTCGATTTTAACACATGTTTATATCTATTGTTGTTAATGGGTTGTTGAAAAGGAATATGAGGTGTTCTGGTTTTGTTCTACACAAATTAGTAAGTTTTAAAATTTTACAATTTCTTCTAGTTATTTTGATTTCTAAATAGATTTTAACTGTAAATTTTAAATTTATTTGTCATAATATTAATCTCGTTTTAATGTCAAAATATTGCATATTAACAAGTGCATGAGATGCACAAATTAAATTAACAAATAAAGATTCAATCTCATGACATTATGGTGTGATTTAAATGGTAGAATTCGATTCTGTCCAGCCATGGTATTGGTCCATTTTCAGCCATGAAAGTGAGGCTTAAGTACTTCATAAAATGCAAGAAAATTAAGAGACCAATACACATTGGAAATGTTCCAAGATGGGTGATTATGTCTGGCTAATGGTGGAGGTAAAGTTACCAAAACGTGGCTAAAACAGTTGTTGTTTGCAATAGAGACAGTCATAGTTTTGTTTGGCTTGGCACCAATAAAGGCCTAAATTTGTGCAATTAGTTGCACCAATTGGCTTAGGATTTTTTTTTTAAGAAAAGGTTCCATAAATTATCCAAATTGTTGCCAAGAATTTTAAGGATTTAAATCCCTAGAGTTAAGCCTTCGTAAAACTGAGTTGGTGGAGTCAAAACTGTTGTTGCCTCTGCAGCAGCAAGCCACGATTTTGAATATTTTTTTATAGCTAAAAACGTTTCCTAAAATCCTGAAAAATTCTATGGAATTAAATTCCTGATTTTATGCCACCAAATAGCTTCAAAAGAAAGACAAAACTGAAATTGCCTCTACAGATAAAGGTCACGGTTTTGAATTTTTTTGATAGCCAAAAACACCTCCTAAAATCCTTAAAATTTATTTTGGAATAGTTCCATGAGTTATCCATCAGGATAAATTTTATTA
This sequence comes from Theobroma cacao, assembly GCF_000208745.1. Classification (NCBI taxonomy): domain Eukaryota; kingdom Viridiplantae; phylum Streptophyta; class Magnoliopsida; order Malvales; family Malvaceae; genus Theobroma; species Theobroma cacao. The sequence goes on from NC_030852.1 coordinate 8,798,817, forward strand.
GGAATTAAATTCCTAAGTTTTAGGTACAAAGAATTTCAAAAGAACTCAAAAACCAATTCTGCTTCCTGTAGATAAAGGTCACGGTTTTTGAATTTTTTGAATGGCCAAAAATCACCTCCTAAAATCCTAAAAATTTATTTTGGAATATGTCCATGAGTTATCTATCAGGAGAAATTTTATTGGAATTAAATTCCTAAAGATACAGCACCATAATTCCACGTAATTAGGACATGTTTGCTGTTGTCTGCAGCAGGACACTGTCTTGGTTAAGACATAGAATTTGTCAAAATTTTACACCAATGAATGATCAATTAAATTAGTTAATTGGCTGAGGATAAGTTATGGAATTGGTTCCATAATTATGCTGATTTTTTGAAACATTTAATTTAAGGAATATGATTCCTAAAATTAAGCATGTCAAAGATGATACATTAACATTCACAAATAAAGAAATGTGATTTCTAAAATTATGGAAGTTAAAATATCTTCATTAGCCAATTAAATATTTATGGAATATGTTCTGTAAAGATTGATAATTTATTTCATAAATTATGGAATGTGATTCCTTAATTTAAGAGTGTCAAAATTTAAATAATTTAAGACTACATTAATTTAGGAATTAGATTCCTAAGAGTAATGGGAGTCTTAACATTTATAGACAAATTTTATTTTGAATTGACTTTTTACAAGAAGATAATTCTAATTTGACATTAAATTTAAAGATTAAATTGTCTAAGTTATTTCCTAATAAGATTAGGTAATAATAGACATTCAATCTTTAATTAAATGAGATTAATAATAGGTTGTGTAAAATGTTTAGGAGCACAAATTAAAAATGTTTTAATTTATAATTTGTAATAAAAATTTAATTCTTATCCTAAGAAGATTAGGAATGGATAAATTACTAATTTTGATTAGTAATACTTACCATATATGAAAGAAGTTTCCATATACATAGAATTAAATGGTTACCCAAAAATTTGAAATTGGCAAAATTAAAATGTTGAAAATTGACAATCTCAAATACCTCATATGATTAACAATTTCAATGAGACATGTCTTTAAATTTTATTCATATTGATGAATATATGTGGATGATTATGGACTTAGGCCCAATATGATTATGCTATGGTTGAATGTATATTATTGGTATTTTTGAAATAGAGCTTGCATGTCCTGCCTTATCTCTTTATCTCAGTTTGCAAAATTCTTTCCTTATCTTACTCCCCTCGAATGTAACTCAAGGTTTCTACATTCAAATGTAATTAGAATTAAGGTAGATTAGGAATTGAATTTTAGAAAAATAGATGATCGAGATCCAAGGTGCCAAGAAGGACAAGGAGATTACAAGCAAATTTTGAAGATTCTTATATGTAATCCCTTAGGTTTGACCAGGCTAGTTTCCTTTGATGGCTAAAGGAAATTAGTATAGTTAAAGTCCATAATCATCCAAAGTAGTTTGCATGTGATAGATTTATTTTATGCAATTTAATAAATGCTATGCAATGCAAAGTAGTATGCANATGCAATGCAAAGTAGAATGCATGTGATAGATTTATTTTATGCGATTTAATAAATGCTATGCATGCAAAGATGAGACCCTAATAAAGGCAAAAACAAAATCCTTCATTATATATTGAGTCACATGCCACGCATGAGCAAGTTGCCTTCCACCATATAGCAAGATAACCTGGCTGCTCTTTTAATCGGAGACTTGTTGTGCACACTCAAGGACACACTTTTACAAGAGTATGTTTGAGCTATTGATGGGTCTTACTCAACTAGTTTCATAAAATTCGGATGCTTGGAAACTTGATTATTATGAAACTAGAGGCAAAGGCAAGGCGAAATATATATGATATGTTTAGGCAATGTGTTGTCATCTAGTTGATCTAGGAGTTGTATAAAGATACAATTGGTAAGCTTAGTTACCTACCTAATCCACTGATCATGGTTTGTTGAGCACACTCAAGGCCATGACTTGATGGATGGGATCCTAGCCCACTAAGAGAATCCTAGTAGAGATCTCTCGAGGTGATATGGAAGGTTATCATCTTATAGAAGATAGTGGGAGAACTATTTAAAATTTTAAAACTTTGTTTTAAATAGTTTATGTGTCATGACCTGGTACTTTTCTCGAGCCCATGATAATCGCCGCGATGTTTCGATAGACATTCATTACCCAGAATGCCAACCGAAACCCCGCAAGGCTTTAATATCAGTTTTCGCACCTCCCCTGTGAGCAACAGTTGTTAAGTATCATATTTTGAGAGATTATAAAATATTTCCAAATCAAAACAATAGAAAAATAATTTTTTCTCTCACAGGGGCATTTTGGTCATTTTTCCTCAAAAGTCTCGAAATAAGCTAAAAATGTAGTTTGCGAGTGGAAAACACATATTTCATAATCAAAAATAAGTTTAGATGTCTAAAACATTCATTTAAAGTGAAACTATAACAATTTCAATATAATAAAAATATTCAATAAAATATTCTATTTTTTTATAAAACAATATTTATAGCGTTATCGGTAAATAATTTTTGTAGCGTAAAAGCTAAATAAATTCATACATAATATAATACAGATAACAAAAGCATAAAATTTAATTTACAGCGACATGTGGGTCCACGAACGACCAAAAGTATCAAAAGCGGTAAACCTACAGTTTTTGAGGATGCAAGTCCAACTGTAGCCCTCAATGAAATGAGTTATTTACCGACTATCTGAGCCTGAAATGGGTGGAAATGAGGGTGGTGAGATTATATAATCCCAGTGAGTAAACAAATACCATCTAAAATATCTAAACCTGAGTAAATGGAGACAACTAAAAGAGATCATCATACTGTAATTCATCACCTTTCAACTCATTTCAATCAAATAAAATCAATTCATATAAATCGAGTAATCAACATGGCTTATGAATTTCTTAAAAGTTTTGGCTCGTGCCAAAAACATTCTCATACTCGGTTGTCAGGGATACCTTGGCTTGGGGCTATCCCAACCGAGTCCGCCAAGGCTGTTAAAAAGTCATGTATGCATAAATCATGTTTTTATTTTGAAAGCATAGTCATTCCTTGGCGTTGGTTGAGTCCACCCTCACGTGGTGGTTTAGCGTGAAGTGAACTCTAAAGATGTACCTCGAGAGTTACCCTACACTCCTCTCTGACCGAGGTAAGAATATAATGGGGTTACCATGCCCCTCTAATAGGTTGGTCCACGGAACCCGCCCACTGCAGGAAGCTAAACCCACCAATTCAATAAAATCTCAACCGCATGACATGGCAATTATATCACAATCTAGCCTCTCAAGGCTAAATACACAGTTCATATATTTCAACACAAATACCAATTCAACCATTCATGCAAATATTGTCATTAGCCATTCGATTCAAACCATGAATTTACAACACATGAAAATAGTCTCCAGTTACTCCATTTTCAAACCATCATTCAATTTCAAGACAATGTTATAAAATCATTTCATTAAATCACATTTTAATTACCAAACACAAAGATTTACCATTTAACTCATTTGCCATAAAATCACAAAAAAACCAATAAAAACCACTTTAGATAATTAAGATAATAGTAAGGTTCTCACTGTAATGGAAATCGAGTTTCGAGTACTCCGATTCTTGATCCTCGGGTACTATCTCTTTACTTTTGCCAGAATGCTCACCACCTAGACATAATACACAATAAGCCATTTACTACATTTGTGCTAAATTGTTATAAAACCAATTCAAGCTCTATACTAATGCATGAAATGGGATGTAAATTGTTCGAATTATCGTCTAAGCACGGTGTTCTACACAAATTCAACTGTGTACCTAAATAAAACGGTATTGGCCTAATTCGATCTATCACTCGATTAATTGGCCAATATGTCCAATTCAACTCCAATAATTCCATTTTTCTTCCAATTCTCCAAACTATCAAACATAAGTTACATAACTTGAAATATGGCAAAATCATCCTCACATTTTCTCTTGGAAAATTCGGCCATGGTGGGTACATCAACACTATAATGTTTCAAGCTTGATTCTCACACCATAAATCACTAATTCCTAACCAAATCACTTGAAATAAAATCAAAATCATCATCAATATTCTACATGGAGAATTCGGCCAATGATGGGTGATGGAAGGAAGTGAATTTTTCTTGTTGGCTTTTCATACTACACATCACTAACTAAAAACACTAAAATACATTGAAATCTAACCAAATCAAGCATCAGAACCTCCCTTTAAGTGTTCAGCCAGCAAGGGATTCATCATGAAATCAGGTGATTCAACCATGGAAAATATGAAAAAATGCTTAAGAAAGAGAGATCTCAAGCTTAATTGAAAAAAATCTTACATTTTTTCACTTGTTTCCTTGAATTTTCACACTTTTCCCTTGAATTTTTCCACCTAGGGTTTTATTCTTCCTTTTTCTTGCTTATCCTTGGTGAGGCCGACCATAATGAAGAGAAATGGGCTGGTTTTGTGCTAATTTATAAGGAAAATAATAAAAAAATAAAAGCTTGACACTTGTCACCTTACTATTGGTCCATTTTTAAATTCTTAACTATTAAGCTTTCTTTTTCCACCACATAAAATCCTTCAATTATCCATGATAATAAAGGGTAAAATTCATGTGCTGGACAAGTGTTGGGTGGTGTAAAATTACAAATTTGCCCCTGGGGTGGTAAAATGACTGTTTTGCCTTTATGCTCGAAAAAATGCCGAAATTAAAATATTTCACTTCTCAAACTCAAAATATGTTCTAAATTGTCAATCTTGATCAAAAACGTCTTCCAACATTCCAATTTTAATCTTGAGTGGCAAAATGACCATTTTACCCCTAGGTCATGAAAATTCCAATTTGACTCTAAATCGGTCTTCGAACTCCGAATCAACAATTTAAGTCATTTTGGGGTTTTAAAATTCTCAATTTCATCTTAAAATCTCTATTTGGACTAGGTCGAGGCTTAATTCAACTTAATTGTACCATTTGGTACATTATCGTCCTTTAATGATTTCCAAGGTACCCAAGTAAGCAAACATGCATTCTTATGTAAGAATGGCATAATAAACATATTGTAGAGTTGGGCTTGACAGCACTACGCCCCTTAAAATAAAATTTTGACCTCAAAATTTCATTTACTAAACTCAGAGAAAAGGTGAGGGTATTGTTTTCTCATCTAATGCTCGCCTTTTTATGTCCTCCCCTTCATAGGAAATTTTGATTTGTTCACCTCATTTACCTCCAATTCAACTCGAGTACTTCACTTATGTCTATTATTATCCTTTAAAATCAGATCAACAGTAACCTTCACAATTATGATCTTTTATATCAAGACACCAAGCATGCTTCTATTACTATCATTAAACTTGAACCATAGCTCCATCTCAATTATACCAATTTCGATCGCATTTTATACTTATTTAGGCATAGCAATCTCATGCCATATCAAATTTCTTGACTTTCATTCATTCATTCTATCCTCATACACTATTGTGTAGTTTACGGCATCATTAACACTGAAAATACCCCATACTTTGATATGGTGATAAATAAAGTTGAGCGAATGCAAATTGAAGTCAATTAAAATGTTTAAAAGTGATAAGACACGAAAGGAGTAGTTTAGGATAAAATATTCCGTAAGTGAGAAAATAACAATAAAATAATAATAATTTTATCAGAGGAGAATTTGTGAGATAAAAGGCAATTCAGAAGTCAAGTGAGGCATAATAAGGTATTTCAGGTACCAAGGAGACAAGATAAAATTTTTAAAATATTAATATTTAGCCGGATGTCGAAATCAGTCAAGAAGAAAGATCATATGGTTGATTCAAGTGGGGGAGAAGATGACAAGCCCGACTCTATAAAAATATTTATCATGACATACA
>NC_030852.1:8807008-8813308 GCF_000208745.1 Theobroma cacao
AAATGATTTGTAATCCTTCGTATTTTGATTATTTGATAACTATTGCTCACCGGGGAAGTGCGAAAGCTGATACGAGAGCCTTGCGAGGTTTCGATCGACATTCGGGGTGAAGAATGTTTGTCGAGGCTTCGCGGCGGTTGTCACGGGCTCGATGGGGAGTTCCGGGTCGTGACAAACACGCCATACTCATTCCTATACATATCCTCAGCGCTAGGGAAGGTTAATGGCTTCAACTATTCCCACATACTTCATGTTTACCATGCATTTAGGAAATTTCAATCTTCTTAATCCTATTAATCCATCTCATATAGCTTAACCGTACTACAGATTACATTCCCTTAACTATTTCCCCAAAATTCCTTAGGTTGTCACAAATCGACTTTTGATAAGATTCTTGATCATTACATTATCTATACAACTCATCAAATATATTGAGTTCAAATCTCGAACCACTAAAACCATTCTTCATTTTAATTGGGTACATCACTAACTCCACACATACGTATACACGCACATTCAAATGTCCATATTCCTCATTATGTATACGGGTCTTTGTTTTCAAATGCCTTCAAACTACTTTCTCTTTGTTCATTCCCATCCATATCAAAGATTTAATAGAATAATCTTCATAATTGATACGAATTCTCATTATGCTTGTGCATAGTTCCACATCATTTACATACTTATACACTCTTTTTATCATTTTCAATTATATTCTTAAGTTTCCTTGTACTATATATCATTGCATCATAATGTTATCTCCATTGAATTATAATCTATTATGCATGTATGCTTTATAATCCCATTGATGCCTCAAAGATTTATCTTAACTTGATCATTGCATCTTATGTAATACCACAATTCCTAAGAGTCATCCTTTTTCCTCGATTATCCTTCATGCCTCTACATTACCTTGTATCATTCTTGCATTCTGATATTGATTTGTCACTTAAAACTCAGACTCATTTGAATTGTGTATACCTCAAGCATTTTCGAATTCCAATTTCCATAATATATTAGGAAAGTTTCATTATCCGACTTCATTATCAAGGTCAACTTCTATCATCCTTTGTTCCACTCTTTCATACGAATATAACATCATTCTTCCTTAACCAATTTAAAGATTGTACTTGAAATTGTAAAACTTGAAACTAGATTCTCCTCAAGTATTTTTCAATGTCAATACAAATATCACTCTCAGTTTATGGCTTCCTTTTTATGATCATATAACTTAATGTTTGCTTTCATGAGATCCATTGCAGAATTTATCTTGAGTATTTCCTTAGGGATATCTATCTTAAACTTATGTCTCACATCAGGTGATCACTTAACTCGTGACTTAGCCGTTTGGCTCCTTAACAAGTTTCAAAATCACACATCTTATACTCATCACGTATAATTTATAATTCTTTCTCAAAGGTGTTTAAACATTCTTGAAACACTTAATCACTTATTTGCTCTTTCATACTCCAAGTATATCATTTCCAGAAAGGCATGCACTTGCTCACCAAAATATTTACATGCATGCTTAACTACTCATGCTTCAACTTATCTCTAAGGGTTTCTAGCATACCGCGTAGTTTACTTATGTTGTTACTAATCCTTTCCTTTCAACAAAGTCAAGACAAGATTAGTATATTCTCATAACAATATTCTATATAAGCTCATTTGCTATATCATTATTGAAATCTTTATTCACACTTTCATCACTTGGTATTGACATCTCTTATCAATATCTTAGACATTCATCTAACTTTTCACTCGCTTTTTCTCTAGTCTTTAATAAGGCTTAATCTCTTGTCTTCTTTATTTCTTAAGATTTGACTTCAATCAATATATTATTCATCTTAACACTCCACATGTTAATTTATTTTTACGTAGCCATCTCAAAAACTCTCTAACTTTGCTTTCTCTTACATGCCAATATGTAAGGCAATAAAGAAACTTTACAATTTCACTCATCATCTTTATCTTAATACCTCCCCAATGCACTTAAGACTCCAAACAACAAAGCTTAGCATCAAAACCAATGATCATTCTTCAACTCGTGAGTTTCATCTTCATGCCACTCCTAATTTGCTTGTGCTTTCTAGCCATAAAAGGTTCCGAACCAATTACATTTATAAAGTGGATAATTCACTTAATTATTACATCTAGTCCTTGTAGTTAGAAGATCAAGATATCTCAAATTTAGGATGCCAAAGTTCCTTCCTAGAGCATATCCAAAAATCCACATATTCAAGTCCCACCTTAGGACATCTTTCCCATATGGTGTAATGAATTCACAATATATACATCATCATACACATAATTACTTATTATTTATGGTATCCCATTATTTTCATTATCCATTATTAATCATCTTCCTTGTCGTATAACTCCAATAGTTTATAAACTTCCAGTACAAAGACCACGAAAATAGTTCATATTTCACTACATTTATACTCACAATCCTTATTAATCAAAAATTTATCTTTTTCAAGTTCCTTCATTTATCTCTAATGGACCATATTTGTATTAGATTATCTTTTTATAATGTTATGGCATCATTTTATACTTCTTTCACCCTCAAGTTTACAATCTTTGACTTTATCACATTAATCGCTCAAAATGTAATCTAGAGCCTCATTGATTTCTTCCATATCCTTTCAAATTGTAACTACAGTTAAGATTCCCAATTTCACATCTCCATGATTGATTATTAGTCTTACTACACAGTCTCCCATTATCTTGTGCAATTAGAACACACTGAACCCACTTATTATAACATAATCTCCTAGTTCAATGTGTTTGCTCGGGAATCATCTTCTCTGATACAATTTGTCCCATAAACCAGAATTTTATTTATTTAGCTTTGCATTCGGAATCATATCAAAACTCACATACTGCGATAAGTAATAATTTTGAACAAACATCATCAGTTCAAATGGCATTTTATACCTCGTCAAAATCTAGGGTTATCACTCCAAAAGTTCATCACGCTAATCCGTATCCATTTCTTAGTACTGCAAAATACATTCATTGTTAATTAAGGTAATTGCTTGAATCATTAATGACTTTCCACATCAGTCTTAAATAATTATCTAAGATGATCAACCATGCCACTAAGATAAATATCTTTCCTTAATAGTCATAATGCTAATCCACTTCTTTCCTACCAAAAGATTCCTATACACATCTAGTCACTTAAACAGCTACTTTATAATACATTCTAGTCATACACTTTAAAAGCCAAACTATTAACTTTTTTCTACAGATAACTATTATCTCTTTTACACTACATCTACCTAGAGTTAAAGTAATACAAAATACCATGAAAATATTAAGTACCATTAAGATCATCATCTTAGTCTGAACATATTGGAATATTCTATTCCAAGTCTTCCTCCTCCTCTTGAGATTTTTTCCTTTGTTCCTTAATCCAAGCTTGCTGTATTCTCTTGCATTCTTCGTCACTCACAGGTGCAGCATTTCTTCCACAACTGAGAGGAAAATTTCGTATAATGTTCACCTTCCTACGGGGATAATTTGCAACAGTTACTTTGTCCTTATTCTTTTCCTGTTGTTCTTTTACATTTATCTCACAGCCTGGAGGAAAGTGTCGAACAACTGGTACAGGTACCGTCCTAGGATGATAATTTCCTTCTGTTATCATTATTTTCCCCCTTTCTTTAGCGTATTCCCTAGATTCTTTCAAAAGGGAATTTCTCATGCCTATATTAATGTCATTACTATCAACACTTTCAATGGTCTCACAAGGGTCAAAGCTTTCTTTTTTGTGAACCCTCATCTCCAAATCCGGTGGAATCCAATTGATAAGAATCCTAGGCGAGGCACTTTTTAGACTACTTGGTTCGGGTTGCCATCGGCTCCTAGCAGTAGAATCTAGCGATCCTTCGCTAATACTATGAGAGGCATCGGGACTACCATCTCTCCTAGACATGGTGTGTGCAACCAACGCATCTCAAAACCTATACGCACACAAGCAGTAATTTCTTAATTATTTACGCATCACCAGAACAGGTAGGTTTCTATATATAGGTGCAGGAATTCTATTCAACCTAACCTAACTTAACTTGGAGCCACACTGACACTGTAAATTTTAAAATAACTTTAGAACAACTTTAAACCCAAAAGCTCTGATCTTTAAAACCAAAAGCTCTGATACCAATGTAATTGCCATGACCTGGTACTCTCCTCGAGCCAGTGACAACCGTCGCGATGTTCCGATAGACATTCATTACGTATAATGCCTATCATAAACCTGCAAAGCTTTAATGTCAGTTTTCGCACCTCCCTTATGAGCAACAGTTGTTAAGTATCATGTTTTGAGAGATTATAGACTATTTTCAAATCAAAACAATAGAAAAATAATTTTTCGCTCATAGGGGCATTTTGGTCATTTTTTCTCAAAAGTCTCGAAACTAGCTAAAAATGTAGTATGCGAGTGAAAGACACATATTTCATAATCAAAAATAAGTTTAGATGTCTAAAACATTCATTTAAAGTGAAACTATAACTATTTGAATATAATAAAAATATTCAATAAAATATTCTATTTTCTTATAAAACAATATTTATATAGTTATCGGTAAATAATTTTTGTATCGTAAAAGCTAAATAAAGTCGTACATACTGTAATACAGATAACCAAAGCATAAAATTTAATTTACAGTGACATGTGGGCCCACGAACGACCAAAAATATCAAAAGCGGTAAACCAACAATTTTTAAGGATGCAAGTCCAACTGTAGCCCTCAACGAAATGAGCTATTTACCGACTATCCTGAGTCTGAAATGGGTGGAAAAGAGGGTGGTGAGATTAAATAATCTTAGTGAGTAAACAAATACCATCTAAAATATCTAAACTTGAGTAAATGGAGACAGATTAAAATAGATCATCATACTGTAATTCATCACCTTTCAACTCATTTCAACCAAATAAAATCAATTCATATAAATCGAGTAATCAACATGGCTTATGAATTTCTTAAAAGCTTTGGCTTGTGCCAAAATCATTCTCATACTCGGTTGTCAGGGATACCTTGGCCTGGGGCTATCCTAACCGAGTCTGCCAAGGCTGTTAAAAAGTCATGTACGCATAAATCATGTTTTTATTTTGAAAACATAGCCGTTCCTTGGCGTTGGCTGAGTTCACCCTCACGTGATGGTTTGGCATGAAGTGAACTCCAAAGATGTACCTTGAGAGTTGCCCTACACACCTCTTCGATCGAGGTAAGAATATAACGGGGTTACCGTGCCACTCTAATAGGCTGGTCCACGAAACCCGCCTACTGCAGCAAGCTAAACCCACCAATTCAATAAAATCTCAACCACATGACATGGCAATTATATCACAATCCAGCCTCTCAAGGCTAAATACACAGTTCATATATTTAAACACAAATACCAATTCAGCCATTCGATTCAAACCCTGAATTTACAACACATGAAAACAGTCTCCAGTTACTTTATTTTCAAACCATCATTCAATTTCAAGACAATGTTATAAAATCATTTCATTAAATCACATTTTAATTACAAAACACAAAGATTTACCATTTAACTCATTTTCCATAAAATCACAAAAAAACTAATAAAAACCACTTTAGATAATTAAGATGATAGTAAGGTTACTCACTGTAATGGAAATTGAGTTCTCAATACTCCGATTCTTGATCCTCGGGTACTATCTTTTTACTTTTGCCAGAATGCTCACCACCTAGACATAATGCACAATAAGCCATTTACTACATTTGTGCTAAATTGTTATAAAACCAATTCAAGCTCTATACTAATGCATGAAATGGGATGTAAATTGTTCGGATTATCATCTAAACACTGTGTTCTACACAAATTCAATTGTGTACCTAAATAAAACGGTATTGTCCTAATTCGATCTATCACTCGATTAATTGGCCAATATGTCTAATTCAACTCCAATAATTCCATTTTTCTTCCAATTCTTCAAACCATCAAACACAAGTTAAATAACTTGAAGTATGGCAAAATCATCCTCACATTTTCTCTTGGAAAGTTCGGCTATGGTGGGTGCATCAACACTATAATTTTTCAAGCTTGATTCTCACACCATAAATCACTAATTCCTAGCCAAATCACTTGAAATAAAATCAAAATCATCATCAATATTCTACATGGAGAATTCGGCCAATGATGGGTGATGGGAGGAAGTGAATTTTTCTTGTTGGCTTTTCATACTACACATCACTAACTAACTAAAAACACTAAAATACATTGAAATCTAACCAAATCAAGCATCAAAACCTCCCTCTAAGTGTT
>NC_030852.1:8814680-8853374 GCF_000208745.1 Theobroma cacao
TGCATTAGTATAGGATTTAAGTCAATTATATAGAGATTTAACATCAATGTGGTGAATTGGGTAAATTTTGCAATGTGTTTAGGAGGAGAGCCTTTTGATAAAGGTAAGGAAGTCGTACCCGAAGAACAGTGATCGGGGCACCTAAAAATCAGTTAATTTGTACAAACGGTGAGTAAACCTATTATTATTGTAAATTATCTAGTGTTTATTTTTAAATGCTCTTTATGTTTTTTATGAAATGAAAGCGAGATTAAAATGGTATTTTTGATGCTTTAGAAATAAATGTAACAAATAAAAATATATTGTGTTGATTATGAAATTGAGTAATTAGAGGCTGCTAATTATTTTGAAATATATATTTTCCTATGAATGGCTTATGAAATATGGGTATATGTGGCTATATTTGATAAATTGCATTGGGAATTTATGTAAGCTGTTTTTACTATGCAGGCTGGGTATATAAATAAAAGTCACGTTATACTGTCGAAATTTTATTAAAATTGGTGAGTTTAGTCACTACAGTGATGGGTTTTCGTGGACTGCCTATTAGAAGGGCACGGTAAACCCGATTACATAATTACTCCGGTTGTAGAGGCGAGGAGGGTAACTCTCAAGGTAGTATTAGAGCTCACTTCACGTCGAACACCCACGTGAATGTGTAACTCGGCCAATGCCAAGAAACGGCTTGTTTTAAAAATAAAAATGTATTTCATATGTAAATATCATAACTACCTTGGCGGACTCGGTTAGATGCCTCGGCCAAGGTATCCCTGAGGATTAGTTTTGGCTTGAGCCTTGTTTTAATAAAAGTCATAAGCCTTAACAAATATTTTATGGTTTAAGGAATAAATTGAAAACCTTATGAAATGGTTTGTAATTTGTTGTTTAAACTTGTCTCCATGTTACTCACCTTTAGATGTTTATGATAATGTCTGTTTATTCATTGGGATTGCAAAATCTCACCCACCTTCTTTCCAAACATTTCAAGTCTGTGGTAGCTTGTAGATACTCTATTTTGACGAGGATTCTAGTTAACATCTCTACCTCACAAACAGTAGGCTACTAGCACTAGTACTTGGTGTATTCATGGGCCACTTGTCATTGTAATTATTATTGTACATTATAACTTTGTAAATTATTGTATGTATGAATTTATTTTACTTACACGTGTTTCTATAAATATTGTTTTATATAAAAATGCTATATTTTTGTCTTTTGATTTCCTTGAGCCGGAAACGACTAGTAATTGTTTAAAACGGAATGTTTAAAAACGATTGCTCACAAAAAAAGGCAAAAAACTGATATGTAAGCCTTGCGAGGTTTCGATTGGCATTCCGGGCAATGAGTGTCAATCGGGACGTCGCGACGATTGTCATGTGCCCGAGGGAGGTTTCGGGTCATGACAGTTCTCAAACATCTTTATGGTAAAGATGGATAAATGAGGGACTAAAAAAATAATTTCCTTGACAGAGTTAAAGAAGAAGAAGCTTATAGAAGCCTCTACTTTGCCACAGTTTATGATTGAGTTAGAAGTTCCTACTGTTGTATTAACATCATAAGTATTCGGTACTAGATGTTGAATGCATTTAAGTATTGACATAAAACGTAAAATAATAGTAGTAAGTCAATGCTTAATATAAATGTCAAGAAAACTGATTGCATATGATCTCAATTATGGCATTTTTGTTTTGGTCATTGAAGTAAGAATTAGAGTATGAAGATACTTAGATCCTTTTGATTGGGAATCATAAAGGAGCTAGTAATTCTTATATGACCAAATCAATTTTCATGCAAAAGTGAATGACTTGGTATGTGGAAAAGGTCTTCTACATATAGATATATACGAACCATTGAACATAAAATGTTATGGAAAATGTTCTTAATTCATTAAGTTTACACAAGACCAAATTAAGATTTTGTCTTGTATACTTAAAGAAATAAAATTTGAAACCTTGAAATGTTCAGAGAACTCAAATATAAGATCATACAAGCTATATAGTATGAAGTACTCTTATGAATATATGATCTTAGTGAAGATTACTCTTACTTATTAATTAATCATTCAAAAGATGAATGTAGATACATGTGAAATGGAACTTTCTTATGAATAGAACATAGAGATGTTTGTTCAAAGAAGAAAGCAAACTCATGTAGTGATATGATTTAGTCCATCTCTCTCCAAGTTATATGTAGCCAATTATATTATTCAAAACCAATATGATTCCAAGCATACATTGAGATGTATGTATGTAACATCACGAAAAATTCAAAAAAGTTTGATTATTACTCTTACAAAGGATCTTGGATTTAGTTGGAGTATGACGACACTAAAAAAGGAGTTTTTTAGTTATTACATGGTTACATTGGAATCTAACTCTTAAGATTTTGCATAGAGATGCATAATCATATGTATGAGAACTCCATGGATTTAGTAAGATACATTGAAGATGTATTATTCATATGAGATGAACTACTAAATATGTTTTTCGTTGGAGTTATACACTTTATTCTATTATATGGGATCCAAAGGGTTGGATTTAATAATATGTACAAGTTTATTTATCTCATAGACAAAAAGAGGTTAGTGGGAGTGAATACAATTATTTGGTGATACAATTACATGGGATGCAATGTGTATAAAAAGAAAGTGTGAAAATTTAAAAGGGGCGGATGGTACAATGAAAAGTGACAAATACATATGATGCATACAACATAATTTAGTTGGAATGGTTCCAAAGAAAGAAAGAGGACTATGTACATGTATATAATTAAAGTCATATACATCTTATTAAAAGGGCTCTAATAGGAAGATACTTAGATTGTTAGTCAATGGAACTAATAAAAGGTTTTGAACATTGTTAATGTAACAATGGAGCCATACAAGCAGAACCTAGGTTTCATTAGATCTAAATATAGTAATATGACATGATGTGATGCATGGACATCACGAAGATGGATAAAAGTAATTAACCACATTGAAGGGTAGAAACGAGTCTACATGCAGACACGATTGCTAGATGGATTGAATCCACATACGATGAGGTAGCAATTGGCTTTGTGCTAGTGAGAGATGTTGGGATGAGCCCTACAGCTAATTGGGATTGGTTGAGGCTTGATTCCAATCATGCAATAGTATCATTCATGTTGAATGATTAGAGGTTTTCCTTCATCAATAAGACATTAATTATAATGAGTTATAAGTCTAATTGGATGAAGTTCATGAGACTAATATGCCTTGCAAGGAAACTGTAATGCGTTGCAGTTATGAGATTCTTATGCATCAAAGCATAATCTCAAATTGTTCCTGGTCAATGTATCATTGGGACTGGACATCAAGGATGCTTAAAGACTGGTATATTTTATGTTCCTTACTTTGGAAGTAAGCAATCGCTCTTATATATTGAAGTATAGAGATACTTGGAACTAGAATATAGGTGCTTGCATAGAAGAGCAAGTTCACTGAACATGACCCGCCTTGAGAAGTACATTTGGTAATACACGCTAGTGTCTATGCAACACTTCTCATGTGTCAGTTGTGTAAATACTCCCTATGTCACGACCCAAATTCCAGGCCATGACCGGCACATGGGCCCACTGGACGTAGTCCACTAAGCCCAAGCAAGCCTATTAATCTAACATGTTCATCATTCTACTAAAAGCTATTAAGTCTCATTTCATAACTTTGAATCAAAATAATATTAAACAATGCCAAGCATACTGGCATACCAATCAAGTGTACATTGCCTACAACATGTATCTTAATAATTTACATCAAGTTTGTCTATACATCTAAAAAAGAAGACTTGATTTCCAACGGAGAGACTCTGACGAATGTACAGCTACTAAATGCTGAGACACTTACCAAGGGTCGAATATACAAAGACACTTCGACCTAGTTACCAGCTTCCTCGTGATATGAAAACATGAAGTTGAAAATGGTGAGTATAAACCCAGTGAGTGAACAAGAAGAGAACAAGCATACCATAAGGAATGTTTAACAAAATCATGATGCATTCTTTTTTCAAACAATACAATTTATTTTAGTTCTTATTTAACCCCTAATGTAAACCCCACATGAGTAAATCACTTTATGAAACGGGTCCATGCTCAACAAAGGATTTAGAGAGTGAAAACTTTAATAGCATTCATGCGAATCAGGTCAAATAAACGACGGGTCCTTGTTGCAGCGGAAAGGCATTCTCATTGCAGCGAGAATGCCTTTCCCCTGCAGTGACACTTGATTTAAATTATCAATTAACCGAGGGTTTCTTAATTGGCTAAGGGTTTCTTACCAAACCTCCTTATTTTAAACTTAATTCATTTATTCCTTAATGTTGGAAGTCCATGCTCAAATATCGTAGCAAAGAAGTGGATAATAGGGAAACAATTGCTCAAGATGTGAGACAAAACAGAAAGGTTTTTGCTGCAGCGAGAATGAATCTTGCTGCAGTGAAATTTCTGCCCTAAGACAGAAACATTCTCGCTGCAGGGAGAATGCTACAGTATTTTCTCGCTGCAGAGAGTTTTCGGCCAGCCACCCTCCAAAACCCCAAGAGTTTCTCGTCTGTAGCGAAAATGAATCTCACTGTAGCGAGAAACAGAGCACTAAGGAAAAGGTTTCCCTTCACTCAATAAAAGGCCATCCTGCTAAACCAACAAAATCAACATAAAACACATGAAAATTCCCAAAGTGCAATGTATCAAATTTCTCATATATGTCAATCATATATCATATTCATGAGCTTTCATTTCATAAGTATAGATATGCATAATTGCATAGATAAACATCAATATCATCATAATCACACCCGACTCATGTACATCCCCCCACATTGTGCACATAGCTAGTGCCATCGTGTGCATGCCCCCACATCATGCACAATCAGTGCCATCGTGTACATCCCCCCACATCATGCACACGGGCACTATCATCATCCATCTTTCACTCCACCTTCATCACCGGCATGTGCATCCCCCACATCGTGCACACACACAGTTACAGTCATCATACACAATATCAATCATCATGCACAACACACACATATATATATATCATTATAATGCAATAGTGCATGAATCCATAGTAATCACATATCACAACATAAAACCATTTAGCAAAAGCTTGTTCCCAACGCACTTGTTTTTACAAAAAACTTGATAATTCATTCAAATGTGTGGCAAATACATTATATTTGCCAAAACAAGTTTTGAAGGTAGCTCACTCACTGGTATATTGTTGAGCCTTTAGCTGACTCTAATTCCCCTAATGATCCAATTGGGGTGATGGGGCTTCGTTAGAACCTGCCATGAAATTAACATTACCTTAGTGTCAATTCATACTTATAAACCCTAAAAGCTATCCCTTAGCAAGCTTTCAATTGCTACTTTAAATGGCTATCTATGTTCACTATCTTAATCACTATAATATGAATGAACATCCTCAAAAATAAAATAGCCCATAATTCGAATTACTAGCTATTATCCACAGCTAAAAAACCAAGCTTAGTTCACACTCACCCTAGGGTTTCTTTGTAGTTGAATTCTCTTCCAATAGCTTCCAAACAAATAGGGTAATTCTCTTTTTCTCTCTCTAGAATGCCCAACTTGTGAGAGAAAGTATGGAAATAAGATTTGTCAAGGGTTTTGAAGTGAGAGAGTGAAAGAATACAGAGATTCTAGTCAAAAGGGTACCAAGGTATGAAAATTAAAGCTAAAGAGAGAAAATTATGCAAGCTCCATATCAAGCTTCCATGGAGGTTGGAAGTAATGTGAATTGAGAGGAGAAGAAGAAGAAGAAGCTGCTGGAATTTCAAGAAGCTACTGGAAGGAGAAGATATTTATAGCTCAAATTATCCATTTCCTTGAAATTACGAAAGTGCCCTTGACTAGTTAGCTTGTTCTCATGCAACCCTTTGTCCAATCTTTTTACTCTTTTAACATTGAGACAAAGTCCATAATGGTCTAGACATGCTCGGGTTTGCCAAACTTTTAAAAGTTTTGACTCTAGGTGCAAAATGACCATTTTGCCCCTGTTGTGAAAATTATTATCATTTCTAGTTTTCTTCGTGTTTTCATCATTACACATCATTTATGCGGTCTTATGCATATTTAGACCTCAAAATATCATAAAACTTTCCTCTGGGAGCTTATTAGAGAAAATGACAAAACTACCCCTAGCTTGTGTTATTGTGTCTATGCCTATTTACAAACCTATAGAGGTTGAGGTCTCACACCCTAAACTTGAGACACCAAGTTGTCTTATGTATGGAGTGCTATGCTGTGATTTCATCCCTATGGGTGCCTAACCAAGGATGCCAAAACATGATGCTTTTGGGTATAGTATGAAACATGTGAAGGCAAATGAGTGGTCAAGATAAGAATCATCTCCTCAAGTGTTTTACAAGACATATCCTATCGGTTCTTGGTTAACATTAGCTTATTGAAGTCCTTGGCCAAGGAGACATGGAGATTATGAAAAAGGTTTCATAACTCTCTATAAAGCTAATGCTATAATTGCAGGAACAAATATGGAGGTTAATAAGAGTAGACACTGTACCAAACTCTTATCATTTCCGGGATATGTGATGAGGGAATGAATTACACTGATAGACTATACACTGAAAGGTTGTCAGAGAACCCTTTGACTATCCCAACAATTGGGTGGCCATGACGCATTACTAGATGCCAATCTTGGTCTATGGAATTGATTAAAACTAATTGATTGAAATTTATATTAATCAATTAATTCTTTAATCAATTCCATTACCAATATGTTGGGAACCAAATGGGTCAAACTTAAATCACATGCTAGGTAATTAACTTTTATAAACTTAATTAAAAGACTTTAATTAAGTTTTTGGCATAATTATAAATAGTTATAACTATAAGCCCTTGATTGCAAAATATAAAAGAAATTAATTTTGATTTTAATTTTCAAGGACTTAATGAAAAGAGTTCAATTAAGTAATAGGCCCAATATTATAATGTGTTATAATATTGAGGGCTTAATTGCAAAATTAAAGTTATTTTAACCTAACTATATAAGTCACCTTTTAACTATTTTCCATATGAGAGTATTTCACAATTGAAGAAAACGTAGTTTTTGTCAAAAAAAGAAAAATGTTTTCTTTCTTTGCCACCACTCCCTTTGTGTGAAAGATAAATTGCTTAAGAAGCAATTTTCGAGAAAGGTTCGGCTAAGATTGTGAAAAAGAAGAAAAGGACAATTGTTGTCCTCTTTGCTAGCACAAAGTATAGTTAAAAACTCTTTCCTTTGTTGAAGGTTCAAGTGCAATCGTGTGTACTACCATTGGAGGCCAAACACTTGATTGGCTAGGGTTTTCGCTCCATGTGGTGTTCGCGGGATTGCTTCGAAAAGTGCCATTGTGATTACGAAATTGCATGGCATGGTAACTTTCTAAACAATAATTTATTTTGTGCTTCTATGTGTTAAATATCACTAAGGTGATCCATGGGTGGAGGCATGTTTTGTTGCTTAGTTATAAAGTTTTTAATTTTCTTTCTACTGCGTATTTTGAGCATGCCATCCATAGCCAAACCCATCAGGCGTGTCGGAGGAAATAATGGGAGACCAGCAAGTAGAAATAGATAGATACGCCTCCAAATTAATAGCAATATAGTATCCCACTATCGTAAGTTGAGTGAACTTGCATTTAAAAGGTTTTGAACAAATGCATATGTGTTGAATGAAATGCTAGAATATCCTTGGTTGACTCTTTTCAGGTTTATGCGCAAGAACAAGCTTTTCACAAGTGATACTTCTATGTTTTTAAACGTATAACGTGTTAAATTATGTATTTGAAATATTATGTTGAATTACCAATTGATTTGTGGCAAAGATTCTTGTTTCATGTTGTTATGTGTGCCATGCATTGAAATGTCATGTTGAATGATAATTATAACCGTGCATGTGCGGTGTGGGATGCACATGACGATGCCGGTAGCGTGCGGTGTGGGAGAGCACACACTGATAATATATGCCATGTGCAGTGTGGGAGAGCACATGATGATGATATATACCATGTGCGGTGTGGGAATACACATGAGGATATTAGCTATGTGCGGTGTGGGAGTACACATGAGCTGAGTTGAGGTTGGCAGGTGTATGTGTGGAGCCGTGGTGACTAGTGTGGGGATGACCTTGGTGTATGTTTGAATTATCTATATATTTATATATACACAATGTATACATGAATTTTTACACGCACGTGTACCAGTCCTATAGAGTAGAGATTTTTTGAAAATGTAATGTGATTGAATTATATATTGAAAGTTGATATCCTTCAATGTTTTCAAAATGAGTTGAAAAACAGCATGGCATCGAGTTTATTTATGATATACAAATTGCATGGTTTCAATACAAGTGCATTGTGTTTTCTAAAAAATCTTTCGTATCATTTGCTTGTTCCCTTCGTATGTTCACTCACTGAGTTTATACTCATTCTTTTCAACTTCATGTTTTAGTTTTCAGGATCGAAGGTAGTTGGATCCTAGGTTGAGGTGCTCCCTCTTATTCATCTTTTGATAGGTTCACTATGACTCTCAATGATATCACCCACGCCCAGAGCCACTCCATTGGTTGTTAAGGGTTGGTTGTGTGTTTATATGTGATGGTTTAATGTAAATTGTGAGATTTGTTGTGAATTTTGTATGTACTTGATTTTCACGATTTAAATATGAAGAGATTGTTATTAGAAATCACGAGTCTTAGATCCTAAAGAAAAAGAAGTGATAGATGGACTACTTAAATATGGTTTACATAAAGAGGCTTGCTTGGGCCTTATTGGTCCCATGCACCGATCATGGCCTGGGTTTTGGGCTATGGCACTGCTTAAGACACATGACTGGAAACGAAATGCTGTTTGCTCAACTAGACAAGAAAAAGGGAAGTACTGTTTCTTTTGGAGATGATTCAAAAGGTAGAATTTATGGTATAGGAACTATTAGTAAAAATTCTCAAGCTCAAATTAGTCATGTGTTGCTCGTCAAAGGTTTAAAACACAATTTATTAAATATTAGTCAATTATGTGATAAAGGCTTTAAGGTATGTTTTGATTCAAATAGATGTGAAGTGGTAGACATAAGTACCAACCAAGTTTCATTCATAGGAAAAAGAATCAAGAATATGTATGTTATATTTCTTGAAGATCTTGAACTTAATTATGAAACATGTGTGAAACCTCGACCTCCATAGATGCGTAACTAGAGGTAGAATTATGAGTGCATCAAATTCACATATTTAATGGGAGATTAAATACCTCATTAGTCTAAGTTGGACTAGATTTAGGATCAAATTTAGGTATTTTTATTTATTTTATTGGTTTAGTTTAATTTATGTTTAAATATTTATTTTAAGTTAATGATGTTAGTTTTACATTATTTATAATTATTTTATGTTTTTATAGGAGTAGGATCAAAAATAATTTCAATTGGTGAAGAAAGGTGCATAATGGACTATTGCTCTATTTGCATATGTTTCGGTTTTTCAAGCATATCTCCCACTACAGAAGTCCAAATAACATGATTTTGGACCATTAGAAATATAAGAGGCAGGGCTACAACTTTGATGTTTACACTTTGACCAGTTCTGATCGAAAAGTGGTTAAACTCTTTGTCAAATTGAAAGCACTGCACCAGAAGAACAAAAAACGTATTTTTGTAAATTACGTGAAACTTTGATTGACTTTAGAGATAAATATATAAAGTTCCAGCACCTTCTTCCTCTTCCTCTCGTTTCTTCTCTCTTTTTTTGTAGAACTTTTGATCCTCCATGGAAAGAAACCTTAAAACCTTCATAACCTTCTCATACTAACTCCAAAGTTTATGTTTTTGCACACTTTTTCATAGGGTTTTTCGTTCTCTTTCAGTTTTTTACTTCAAAAACCCTCAAAAAAAGTTTTTCCTTTGCACTTTCTCTCACTAGCTAAACATTTTTAGAGAGGGAAACTCTTCAAATTAGCTTGAAAACTCTTGAAGGAGTTTTCCCCTTTTAATCCTCACTAAGAAAATTCAACTATAAGTCCACCAAGGTGAGAAATGAGTTAGGGTTGATTAAGTTGTTAAAGATGGCTAATAATTAGGATTATGGGCTATTATATTTTTGATGGTTATATCATGTGTGATAGGTTCCAACGAGGCCCCACATGTCCATTTGGAGCATTAGTTGAAGTTAGAGTTGATCAAAAAAATCAATAAGGACAAGTGAGTGAACTTGCATTAAATTATTTTTGGGAAATACATATATGTTGGGATGAAGCACTTAAATAATTATATTTGACTTTTTTTTCTCTAAATCCTGCATGGGAACAAGCCCTTTATGAAACGTTTTATGTTGTAAAATGTGTAATGTGATGAACCCATGTGTTCCTATATTCAGATGATATATATGTTATGCTTTGAATGATAATATTGTGTAATAATTGTAATCGCGGGTGTGCGGTGTGAGAGTGCACATGCTAGTGATGATGGGTGATTCCGGCTATGTATGGTGTGGGAGTGCACATGAGCTTGTCACAGCCCAAATTTTGGGCTATGATCGACGCATGGGCTCAATGGGCATAGCCCATTTAGCCCAAGAAAGCCTATTTATGCAATCCCGATCATCATTTCTAAAACCACATATTGCAATTCTCAATTATAAATATCTCAGTAACATTTTATAGCAATCCAATATTCACATTTGTATTATGCTAACATAGTATCACTCATTTGTCACCTTACAGTGGCATTAGTAATCAAATATACATATTTGATTTTTAACATGAATATTAGTGGTCTTCATTACTTATACATGTATACAAGCATAAGACCCTTGACCGTTAGCAGAGTGACCGTGGGTGAAGGTACGCTATTGAGATGCCATAGTACCTCCCAAGAGGACGAGCATATGTAGACACTCAATCTCGATCTCAACTATCTTCGAATCTGAAAACATGAAGTTTAAAAACGTTAGTATAAACTCAGTGAGTGAACATAAGAAGGGAACAAGAAATCGATAGGAAGAATTTGGAAATCATGATGCACTTGTTTCGAAAACAATGCAATTGATTTAATTTCTTACTAAAAACCCCTCATTTCAAACTTTGATTAATAACCCCATAGTGTTGCAAAAACCCATGACCAATCCATGAAGTTAAAAGGGTGAAAAATATGTCAAAATCAAGTAAGGTAGCAAGCAAGACAGCAAGTTTCTCGCTACAGTGAGAAATAATCTTAGTTTGCATATGTTTCAGTTTTTCTAATGTATCTCCCACTACAGCAGTTCAATTGACCTGATTTTTGGATCATTAGAAAGCTAAGAGGCTGGGATACAACTTTTATGTTTACCATTTTGCCCAGTTCTGACTGAAAGGTGGTCAAAATCATTGTCAAAGTGGAAATACTACACCAAAATTTTAGGTATACCCGAGGGTTTTTCGCTTCAGCGAGAATCCAATTTCACAGTAGCGAAATTCCTTGTTGCAGCGAGAAACAGGGCTGGTTTGTGCCCGCACCACCCGTGAGTTTCTCACTGCAACGAGAATGCATTCTCACTGTAGCGAGATTAAGGGCAGATGACAATTACAAGGTTTTCACATGCCACAAAATCCATCCTTACCATATTGCACATCAAAGTGAACACATTGACAATAATCAAGTTATCAACATTCAAAACAATCACATATTATAATCATAAACTTGCTATCACATATACATATATAAACATATATCAACAAGTACACCACCCCACTTCATTCATCGTCATAGCTAGGTCATCATCATCGGCATATGCCCACTCCCTACTGGCACATAGCCGGATCATCATCGGCTTATGCGCACTCCCTACTTGCACATAGCGGGGTCATCATCACCTCATGTGCACTCCCACACACACATAGGTGGGTCATCATTATCACATAAAAAGGAACATCCAATGCATATTATACATATCAACATATTGTGATAACACATGAACCATTTACATGGCACATTTTCACAAGATAGAAACATTCACCAAAGGCTTGTTCCCTAGGTAGATTTTTTAGGAAAAGTTGGATAAAATCATTCAAATGTTTTGTGCAAATACATTCACATTCCCAAAATAATTTTGAAATGCAAGTTCACTCACCGGTCTTGTTGATTCTTTTGCTTGACTCTAGCCTCAACTAATGCTCCAAATGGACATGTGAGGCCTTGTTGGAACCTATACACACACAATATCACCATAAACCCAAATTGGCATTAATATAATTCCAAAAAGCTCTTTCCTAAATCAAGTTCTACTAGTTATTCCTAACTAGTTTCCAATTGCCATTAAGTGGCTATTTGTTTACTCTACTCTAGTCACTCTAAAAATGATTAACAATCTAAACAATAGATTAACCCACCACTCTAACCATCAACCATTATCAACAACTTAAAAATTAAACGTAATTCATTACTCACCTTGGTGGCTTTTGTAGTTGAATTCCTTTTCAAAAGCTTCCAAGCTATTTTGGACAATCTCCCTCTCTCTCTCTCCACCCATCTAGCTAGTGAGAAAAGATACCAAGGAAAGACCTTTAAGGGCTTTTGATGTGTAGAAGAGAAAGAGTATGAAAAACCCTATGAAAAGGTGTAGAAAAACACAAGGTTTAGGGTTACCATGGGAGATGAAGAAAACATGAAATGGAGAGAAGAGAGGGGAGGATGAAGAAGAGCTGCTAGAAATTTGCTGGAGCTTTAGATATTTATATCTAAAGTTTATCCATTTCCCACATAAATTACCAAAATACCCTTAACTTGGTGACTTTGTCTTCCTCCCATCCTTAGTGCAACCTTTTGCTCTTTTGACACTAGGACAAGGTCCATAATAGTCTAGAAATACTCAGGTTCACAAAAACATAAAAATTTAGACTCGAGATGCAAAATGACCATTTTACCCCTACCATTGAAATTATCATTATTTTTATATTTTTCATTTATTTACCATCATAAACATTATTTATTCATTCCTTAGGCCTATTTAGACCTTAATAGCATCAAAAAACCCCACTCGTAGGAGCTCACTAAGAGAAATTACGAAATTACCCCTAGTTCGCATTATTGCGTCTACTTCTAGTTATGTGTCTATGGAGATCGAGATTTCACAGGTTCACTTCTGAATTACCCTTTTTAACTCGGTAATTAACCTTAATTGGCATCCATAAACTTTATTAGCCACCGTATCAAAATATAAGGTACTACAGAGCTGATGATCGGTGGATAATGATTCTAACTATGTGCGGTGTGGAAGTGCACATGCGCTGATGACCGGTGGATGATGATTCCAACTATGTGCGGTGTAGGAGTGCACATGAGTTGATGACCGATGGATGATGATTCTAGCTATGTGCTGTGTGGGAGTGCACATGAGCTGCTGACCAATGGATGATGATTCCAGCTATTTGTGGTATGGGAGTGCACATGAGCTGATGAGCTGGTGGTTGTATACATGTTTACACATACCATAGAAATGTTAGAGAAAATATTATGTGATTGCAATGAATGTTGAATGTTGAATGTTGAATGTTGAAATTGTTAATTGCTTCCAAATTGATTTTCAATGCAACGAGAAACTCTTTGCCTTGCCTATCTTGCTTGGATATTTATTGTAGTTTTCACTCTTTTCAACTTCGTTATTGATCATAGATCCTTCAATCTAAGGGATTAAATAACCAAAGGTTGAATTAAGGGATTTTACAAAAAACTAAGCTAAATTGCATTATTTTTAATATAAGTGCATCATGTTCTCTACAACTTTCCGTATCGTTTACTTGTTCCCTTCCTATGTTCACTCATTGGGTTTATACTCACTCTTTTAAACTTCATGTTTTTAGAGTCGGAGCTAGTTGGGACCTAGATTGATGTGTCCACATATATTCATCTTTTTTGTAGGTACCATGGCATTCAGTAGTTGTACCTTCACCCAAAGTCACTCCACTAATACTCAAGAGTCTTTTTGTCACGACCCGAAACATCCCTCGAGCCCATGACAACCGCCGCGACGTCCTGATTGACACTCATTACCCAAAATGCCAACCGAAACCCTGCAAGGCTTACATATCAGTTTTTTTTTTTCTTGTGAGCAATCATTTTTAAACATTCCATTTTAAACAATTACCGGTCGTTTTTGGCTCAAATAAATCCGAAGATAATTTTTTTTAAAAGGATTTATAGATAAATATCACTATTCAAAATATTGATTAAAATATAGCATTTTTATATAAAACAATATTTATAGAAACACGTGTAAGAAATCTTTTGTAATGTGTAAGTAAAATAAATTCATACGTACAAAAATTTACTAAGTTATAATGTACAATAATGGTTACAATGACAAGTGGCCTAAAATACACCTAGTGTTGGTGCTAAAAACCTACTGTCTGTGTGGTAGAGATGTCAACTGGAATCCTCGACAAAATAGGGTATCTATAAGCTACCACAGACCTGAAATGTTTGAAAATGAGGTGGGTGAGATTTTGC
Organism: Theobroma cacao; assembly: GCF_000208745.1. Lineage (NCBI taxonomy): Eukaryota > Viridiplantae > Streptophyta > Magnoliopsida > Malvales > Malvaceae > Theobroma > Theobroma cacao. The sequence goes on from NC_030852.1 coordinate 8,829,183, forward strand.
AATCCCAATGAGTAAACAGACATTATCATAAATATCTAAAGGCGAGTAAAATGGAGGCAAGTTTAAACAACAAATTACAAACCATTTCATAAGGTTTTCAATTTATTTCTTAAACCATAAAATATTTGTAATTTACCAAAACAGTTGTTAAGGCTTATGTCTTTTATTAAAACAAGGCTCAAGCCAAAACTAATCCTCGGGGATACCTTGGCCGAGGCATCTAACCGAGTCCGCCAAGGGTGTTAAAATATTCACACGTGAAACACATTTTTATTTTTAAAACCAGCCGTTCCTTGGCGTTGGCCGAGTTACACATTCACGTGGGGGTTCGACGTGAAGTGAGCTCTAATACTACCCCAGGAGTTACCCTCCTCGCCTCTACAACCGGAGTAACTATATAACTGGGTTTACCGTGCCCCTCTAATAGGCAGTCCACGGAAACCCGTCACTGCAGTGACTAACCCACCAATTTTAATAAAATTTCGACAGTATAACGTGGCTTTTATTTATTTATCCAGCCTGCATAGTAAAAACAGCTTACATAAATTTCCCAATACACTTACAAAATATAGCCACATATACTCATATCTCATAAGCCATTCATAGGAAAATATATAATTTTCAAGACAGTTAACAGCCTCCAATTACTCAATTTCATAATCAACCCAATATATCTTTATTTGTCACATTTATTTCTAAAACATCAAAAATCCCGTTTTAATCTCGTTTTCATTTCATAAAATACATAAAGAGCATTTAAAAATAAACTCTAGATAATTTACAATAATAATAAGTTTACTCACCGTTTGTACAAACTAAAAGCTTTCTAGGTGCCCCGATAACTACTCGTCAGGTACGATTTTCTTGCTTTTACCGGAAGGCTCTCCTCCTAGACACATTGCAAAAATTTACTCAATTCATTACATTAATGCTAAATCACTATATATTTGACTTAAATCCTATACTAATGCATGGTATGAAATGCAATAGCCAAAAACGGCTTAAACGCGGTATTAACCTATTTTTAGCACTTTACTCGATAAATTGCTAACGCGCTCCATTTTAGCTCTAAATTGTCCCATTCTCTCTCCAACATTTCTAACCATTAATTATCAGCCAATATTCCTCTAAAATAACCAAAATCAGCTCACTGTCTTCCTTGGAAAATTCGGCCAAAAATGGGACATTAACTCGATTAATTTTCCACTTTGTTTTTCTATCACATTTAACCATTTTTCATCATTTTCTCTTCATTTCTCTTAGAATAAAAATCAGATTATCATCATTGTACCTCATTGCAGATTCGGCCAAGGGTGGGTATAATTAAAATTTAATGCTTTCTTGCCCAATTTAATTTCTAAACACATTTAACTAACTAAAACTATTAATTTAACTAAAAATCAAAACCTAAAAATTTCAATTTCTCCCCCGTTGAAATTAGGCCAGCCCTTGATGTCACTTTTAGATCTCTCTCCTCAAGCATGCTAAATGGAAACAAAGGCATAGGAAAGGTAGAAATCAAGATAAAGTCAAAAAATCTTACCGTTAGACGCGTAAACGGGCGAAAAACGTGAATTCCCCTTTGAATTTTTCTAGTTTCCCTTTGTTTTCTTTGTTTTCTTCCTTTCCTCTCTATTTCCTCTCTTGTTCTTCCTTATGGCCGGCCATCACTTAAAATGGGGTTTAAATGGGCTGACTTTTCATTAAAATAATATTAAACCATTAAAAAAATGCCATGTGTCACTTTCCCATTGGTCCGTTTTTAAAATTTCATCCATTTGTTTCCAAATTTTCACCATAAACTTGTCCCACATATCCATAGCTTAGATAAAATTCTGAAACTTATCCAAAGTCTTGGTGGAGTAATTTTTGAAATTTATACTTTTGCCCCCGTAAAAGTCAAAAATTATATTTTTACCCCAAAAACTGAAAAATTGCCCATAGACATATTTTTCATCCCTTATACTCATACCATTCTCCAATTTGTCAAATGTGATCTAAATTCTCTCAAAATCTCAAATTTTATCCATGGGTGGAAAAATTACGATTTTGCCCTCGAACATCAAAATTTTCAATTTTTTCCCAAATGAACCCTCGAACTCCAAACAATCATTTTTAGTCTTTCCTTGACTATAAAATATTAAATTTCATCCTACGATTCCTATTTGAACTAGTTCGAGGTTAAATCAATTCAAGTGTACCGTTAGGTACAATACCGGGTTTCGTCTATTCTTGGGGACTTTCCTAGCATAATAACATGCTACTCAATGCATGTATGTTATGACATGTATTTATAAGGTCGAGTTTTACACTTTTGCTTGTGTATGTGTACGTGTGATGCAGATCACTAAGATTCATAGTATAAACAATATATGTATATTTTGATTGATTATGCCACTATGAGTTGACAATGGGTGATATTATTTTGGATGATCTAAATGTAAGTACTTGATTGCCATAGTACATCACTGAATATTTTTATGGTTGAGAATTACGAAATATGACTTTAAGAATGATTATTGAAATGATGATTGGGATTACATAAAGAAGCTTGCTTGGGCTTAGTGGGCTATGCCCATTGGAACCATGCGCTGGTCATGGCCCGAATATTAGGCTATCACAAAGTTGGCATTAGAGCCTTAGGTTGTCTAGGTCCTAGGATTTTCATTATTGGTCCAGTAGAGTATCGAGTCTTTATGTGGAAACTTTGGTTGTGAATTATGAACCGCGACACATTTTACAACCAAGAAACCGCATAGATTCCCTATTCTAGAAACCACCTTTCCCTTTAGGTATAATTGTAACTTGTGTTTAATAACAGATGTTTGCTCTTGTCTAGGTAAGAATGCTGCTTAAGACACGAGCTGCCTCGAGAAGGACGAGCGAGCAAGATGCTCTTAACGAGACGATTGGGAAGCCACGGGCTCCCACACTTAGGGGGCGAGGAAGGCGTGGTAGGACCACTAGGTCTGTGAGGGCGGATATGCCTGTGAGTAGACATGAGGAGGAATAGTTTTTAGGTGATGTGGATAGACATCCAACTAAAGGCATTACCATTGAGGACTTGGCTGTAGGTCTACAAGGAGTTAATAGGGTTGTGGAGAAGATGGAAACTTTATGGATGACATACAGAGAATACTAGAGGGGAGACATGAAACATAAGAGTCCCCTAGTTCACAAGGACAGACTGATCGCTATCATCTAAAGATTGAGAGCGGTCATGTAGAGGTTTCACTTTCTAATTTCCTAAAGCTTAAGCCTTCGTTGTTTATGGGGTCTGATGCATCGAAAAAACCCCAGATTTTTTTAAACAGTATGAAAAAAATTTGTGATGCCTTGAAATGTTCTAGTACCAGATCAGTTGAGTTAGCAGCTGTCCGATTAGAGGATGTCGCACAAGGGTGGTATGGCTCCCTGCGCAGAGGTAGGTTGATGAGTGCAACCTCGTTGACTTGGGATGAGTTTAATACAGTGTTCTTGGATCAATTCTTACGAATTAGTGTATGGAATGCAAGAGCTAGGCAGTTTGAGGTGTTAGTACAAACCCCAGGTATGACGGTGTTAGAATATGACATCAAATTCACATAGTTGGCTTGATATGTGCCTTATCTAGTTTCTATTGAGGAGATAAAGATTCAAAGAATTATGGATGGACTAGTGGAGCCATTTTTTAGGGCTGTAGCATCCAAGGATTTTGATACCTACTCTACAGCCATGGATTGTGCTCACCAGATTGAGATGAGGAGCAACAAGAGTAGGGCTACAAGGGATAGAATAAAAAGGGCCAAGACAGAAGGCCATCACGATCGTAGATACTTTAGTAATGACATTTCATCTTCTAGCCATCAAGGCCTACACCAGGACTCACGGTTAACCCAACAGGGGATTGGCTCGCCTAGTGCCAATATTGGAGTGGGATAGAAGATCTTTGGTGTTGTGAGACAGCAAAATTCAAGGTAGGGTGGCCAGGTTATCAATCGTTGCAATATTTTTGGAGTACAACATAGAGGACGATGCCTCTGCGCTATAGGGGTTTGCTATACATGTGGTCAACTTGACATATTATGAGGAATCACCTGATGGCTCATCAATCACAAGGTTCTGCTCGCGGCTCTACCCAGCCAGCTTCATCTGCTTTTCAACAACTATTTCACCTAACCATGAAGCTAGCGAGTTGAAAGGTAGAGGTGTTGTTACTTCTTCTCAGAGCAGGCCATTTGGGTTTGGATGTCAGAGTTCTGTTAGTAGGGGCACGCCAGAGTGTAAGGTCTAACACCGCAGAAGGACCAGACATTTAATGTAGTGGTCTCAAGTACTCTTTCTATTTGTGATATGAATGCTTGGGTATTGTTTGATCTTGGTTCTACCCATTCTTTTGTTTTTCCATGTTTTTCACCTTGATTGGGTAAATATCGTGTTATGAGAGAAGAACAATTAGTGTTGTCTACCCCTTTAAAAAAGGTATTTGTAGTATAATGGGAATATAGGTCTTGTGTAGTTCAGGTCAAGGACAAAGACACTTTGGTCAATCTAGTGGTATTAGACGCCTTAGATTTTGATGTGATTTTGGGAATGGACTAGCTGTCGCTCTGCCATGCCAGTGTGGATTGTTATCATAAATCAATTAGATTTGATTTTCCAAGAGAGCCATCGTTTAGTATTCAAGGGGATAGAAGCAATGCTCCATCCAATTTTATATTTGTCATGTCTACTAAAAGGCTATTAAGATAGGGTTGTTCAGGTTATTTGGCTATTATGAGAGATACCTAAGCGAAGGTTAGAGATATAAACCAAGTATCGGTAGTGAATAAGTTTATAGATGTATTTTCAGATGAACTACTAAGTTTGCCTCCCGAGCAGGAGATTGAATTTTGTATAGACTTGATTCTCGACACTAGACCCATACCCATACCCCCATATCGAATGACACTTTCGGAGCTTAAGGAACTTAAGGATCAGTTAGAAGATTTGATGAATAAAGGCTTCATCCACCCAAGCGTCTCACCATGGGGAGCACCGGTGCTATTTGTAAAGAAGAAAGAGAGGTCACTTAGATTGTGTATTGATTACTAATAGCTTAATCAAGTGACAGTGAAGAATAGGTACCCCTTTTTGAGAATAGATGATTTATTTGACCAACTACAAGGAGCATAATATGTCTTTAAGATAGATTTGTGATCTATGTACCATCTATTAAAGATCAAGAATGAAGACATACCAAAGACTGCATTTTGATTAAGATATGAGCACTATGAGTTTTTAGTGATGTCATTTGGGCTTACGAATGTGCCTACGACCTTTATGGAGATGAACCGAGTGTTCAAACTTGATTTGGACAAGTTTGTGGTGGTATTTATTGATGAGATTTTGATCTACTCAAGTAGTCAAGCAAAACATGAGCAACACCTTAAGATAGTGCTCCAAACTTTGAGAGAACATCAATTGTATGCCAAGTTCTACAAGTGTGAGTTCTGGCTCAAAAATGCTACCTTTTTAGGACATGTGATCTCTAAGGATGGGGTACAAGTCAACCTAAAGAAAGTTGAGGCAGTGAAAAAGTGGCAAAGGCCAACATCAGTTACAAAAATTAAGAGTTTTTTGGGTTTAGCTGGCTATTACTGTGTTTTTGTGGAGGATTTCTCCACAATAGCTGCACCTTTGACTAGGCTGACACATAAGGATACAAACTTTGAGTGGTTAGATGCTTGTGAGGATAGCTTTGAGGGTGCTTAAGGCTTGTTTCACAACTGCTCCAACATTAAGCCTACTGCAAGGCACAGGGGGTTATATTGTATTTTGTGATGCATCACAGATTAGTTTATGGTGTGTATTAATGCAGCATGCGAAGGTGATTGCATATGCATCGAGACAACTTAAAAGGCATGAGCAAAATTACCCTGCGCACGATTTAGAGATGGCAGTAATCGTGTTTACCTTAAAGATTTGGAGACATCATTTGTATGGTGAGACTTGCGAGATATATATAGACCACAAGAGCTTAAAGTATATATTTCAGTAGAGAGATCTTAACTTGCGGTAACATAGGTGGATGCAGTTGCTTAAGGATTATGACTATACTATTCTCTATCGTCCCAGTAACTCTAATGTAGTGGCAGATGCCTTAAGTCGAAAGTCGATGGGGAGTCTGGCACATGTATCTATAAATAGGAGATCCTTGATTCGAGAGATATAGGGTTTAGGAGATATGGGAGTGCATTTTCAAGTTTCAAAGACAAATGCATTGTTAGCACATTTTAGAGTTAAACCTATCTTAATAGACTGGATTAGAGCAGCCCAAAGTGAAGATGAGTTCCCAACTAAGGCCTTGAAGGACCCTCAGGAGGGAAAGGAAAAATATTTACTAAAGGCATAGATGGAGTATTGAGGTATGGGACTAGACTTTATGTCCCCGACAGTGATGGATTGAGGAGAAAAATACTAGAAGAGGTGCATATGGCAACTTACGTGGTACATCCATGAGCTACAAAGATGTACCAAGATTTAAGGGAAATATACTGGTGGGAAGGACTTAAGAAAGATGTAGCTAAGTTTGTTTCTTAGTACCTAGTTTGTCAGCAGGTTAAGGTTTAGCACCAAAGGCCCACAAGGTACCGGTGCCCAAATAGAAGTGGGAGCATGTTGCAATGGACGTTATAATGGGCTTGCCTTAAACTAGTGGGGGTTACGACTCGATTTGGATTATAGTAGACCAATTAACGAAGTTAGCTCATTTTCTTCCGGTTAAAACTACATATAGGGCTGCCTAGTACGCCCGAGTTTATATGGAGGAGATAGTACGACTGCATGGTATTCCCATTTCTATAGTATCTGATAGAGGGACACAGTTCATCAGTAAGTTCTAGGGAAAGTTGCAAGAAGCATTGGGCACTAAGTTGGATTTCAGTACAGCTTTCCACCCTCAGACTAATGGATAGTCTAAATGAACAATACAAACATTGGAAGATATGCCGAGGGCATGTGTAATAGACCTTGGCATCAGATGGGATCGATGTCTACCCTTAGTGGAGTTTGCTTACAACAATAGCTTCCAAGTTAGCATCCAAATGGCACCATTTGAGGCATTATATGGACGGAGGTGCAAGTCACCCATTGGGTGGCTAGAGGTGGGAGAATGGAAACTCTTAGGGCTAGAGTTGGTACAAGATGCCACCAAGAAGATACAAATGATTCATCAGAGGATGTTATCAGCGCAAAGAAGACAAAAGTCATATGCTAATAACAGTCGGAGAGACTTGGAGTTTCAAGTGGGGGATCATGTATTTTTGATGGTCTCACCAACAAAAGAGGTAATGAGGTTTGGTAAAACGGAAAATTAATTCCTCGATATGTAGGACCCTTCGAGATCTTAGAAAAAATTAAAACAGTAGCATACCGTTTGGCACTACCTTTGGACCCCTCGAATATCCATCCAATATTTCATATGTCGATGCTAAAGAAGTATAATTGAGATCCATCCCATGTAATACGGTATGAAACCATTCAGTTGAGAGATGATTTAACCTATGAGGAGCAACCGGTGGCTATCCTTGATAGGCAAGTCAAAAAGCTCCATTCAAAAGATGTAGCCTTAGTGAAAGTGTTAAGACGAAACCATACTAGTGAAGAGGAAATGTGGGAAGCTAAAGAGGAGATGCAAACAAAGTATCCACACCTCTTTAATACATAGAGGTACGTAACCTTATAGTTGGATTTAAATTCAGGAACTGAATTTTCTTTTAGTAGGGGAGAATGTGAAACCTCGACCTCCATAGATGCATAACTAGAGGTAGACTGATGAGTGCATCAAATTCACATATTTAATGGGAGATCAAATACCTAATTAGTCTAAGTTAGATTGGATTTAGGATAGAATTTAGGTATTTTTATTTATTTTATTAGTTTAGTTTAATTTATGTTTAAATATTTATTTTAAGTTGATGATGTTAGTTTTATGTTATTTATAATTATTTTATGTTTTTATAAGACTAGGATCAAAAATAATTTCATTTGATGAAGAAAGCTGCATAATGGACTATTGCTCTATTTGCATATGTTTTGTTTTTTCAAGCATATCTCCCATTACAAAAGTTCAAATGACATGATTTTTTAACCATTAGAAATCTAAGAGGCATGGCTACAACTTTGATGTTCACCACTTTGCCCAGTTCTGATCAGAAATTGGTCAAAATCTTTATCAAAGTGAAAGCACTGCACTAGAAGAACAAAAAGGGGCATTTTTGTAAATTATGTGAGATTTTGATTGACTTTGAAGATAAATATCTAAAGTTCCAGCACCTTCTTCATCTTCCTCTCGTTTCTTCTCTCCTTTTTGCAGAACTTTTCATCTTCCCTGGAAAGAAACCTTAAAACCTCCATAAGCTTCTCATACTAGCTCTAAAATTCATGTTTTTGCACACTTTTTCATAGGGGTTTTTGTTCTCTTTCACTTTTTCACCTCAAAAACCTTCAAAAAATGTTTTTCCTCTACAGTTTCTCTCACTAGCTGAACATTTTTAGAGAGGGAAACTCTTCAAATTAGCTTGAAAACTCTTGAAGGAGTTTTCCCCTTTTAATCCTCACTAAGAAAATTCAACTACAAGTCCACCAAGGTAAGAAATGAGTTAAGGTTGATTTTAAGTTGTTAAAGATGGTTAATAATTAGATTTGTGGGTTGTTATATTTTTTATGGTTATATTGTGTGTGATAGGTTCCAACGAGGCCCCACATGTCCATTTGGAGCATTAGATGAAGTTAGAGTCGATCAAAAGAATCAACAAGGACAAGTGAGTGAACTTGCATTAAATTATGTTTAGGAAATACATATGTGTTGAGATGAAGCACTTCAATGATTATATTTGACTTTTTTTTTCTCTAAATCATACTTGGGAACAAGCCCTTGATGAAACATTTTATGTTGTAAAATGTGTAATGTGATGAAGCCATGTGTTCCTATATTCTGATGATATATATATTATGCTTTGATTGATAATATTGTGTGATAAGTGTAATCGTGCATGTGCGGTGTGGGAGTGCACATAAGCTGATGAGCCGGTGGTTGTATACATGTTTACACATACCATAGAAATGTTAGAGAAAATATTATGTGATTGCAATGAATGTTGAATGTTGAAATTGTTAATTGCTTCCAAATTGATTTTCAATGCAACAAGAAACTCTTTGCCTTGCTTGGACATTTGTTGTAGTTTTCACTCTTTTCAACTTCGTTGTTGATCATAGATCCTTCACTCTAAGGGATTAAATAGCCAAAGGTTGAATGAAGGAGCTTTACAAGAAATTAAGCTAAATTGCATTGTTTTTAACATAAGTGCATCATGTTTTCTACAACTTTTTGTATCATTTGCTTGTTCCCTTCCTATGTTCACTCACTGTGTTTATACTCACTCTTTTAAACTTCAGATTTTCAGAGTTGGAGGCAGTTGGGACCTAGATTCAGGTGTCCACATATATATTTTTTTTTGATAGGTACCATGGCATGTAGTAGTTATACCTTTACCCAAAGTCACTCCGCTGGTAGTCAATAGTCTTTTGCCTATGTATGCATAAGTGTGATGTAAATCACTAAGATTCATAGTATAAACAATATATGTATATTTTGATTGATGATGCCACTATGAGTTGACAATGGGTGATATTATTTTGGATTATCTAAATGTATGTATTTGATTGCCATAGTATATCACTGAATATTTTTATAGTTGAGAATTACGAAATATGACTTTAGGAATGATTGTTGAAATGATGATCGGGATTACATAAAGAGTCTTGCTTGGGCTTAGTGGGCTATGCCCATTGGGCCCATTCGTCGGTCATGGCCTAGAAATTGGCCTGTCACAACATGTCTTATGGCAAATGATGGAAATGATAGCTGGTTATGGCATAGGAGGCTTGGACATGTGAGCATTCATACCATCTCAAAATTGATGAGAAAAAATCTGGTTATTGGATTTCCTGAACTGAAATTTGAGAATGATCAAATTTGTGATGCTTGCCAACTAGGTAAACAAGTTTGAACATCCTTCAAAACCCAGAAGATTGTCTCAACCTCTAGACCTCTTAAACTATTGCACATTGAATTATTTGGTCCAATTAATAGAACTAGCCTTGGAGGTAAATCATATGGGTTTATGATAGTTGATGACTACTCTACGTATACTTGGGTCTACTTTCTTGCTCATAAAAATGATGCACTACTTGCATTTGTAAATCATTGTAAAAAGATTCAAAATGAAAAAAAACCTGTCATAGTTAGTATTAGGAGTGATCATGGAGGTGAGTTTGAAGGAGATGATTTTGAAAATTTTTGTAATGAAAAGAGGTTGGATTATAATTTTTCAGCACCTAGAACACCCCAACAAAATGGGGTTGTAGAAAGGAAAAATAGAACTTTGAAAAAAATAGCTCGAACCATGGTTTGTGAAAATAATCTACCAAAGTATTTTTGGGCAGAAGTTGTCAACACAGTAGCCTACATTCTTAATAGAGTCTCAATAAGGGCCATGATATGAAAAAAACCATATGAACTATAAAAGGGTAGAAAACCAAACATCCCTCACCTTAGAAGGTTTGGCTATAAATGCTTTGTGTTGAACAATGGAAAACATTCTTTTGGAAAGTTTGATGCTAAAAGTGATGAGGCTATATTTCTAGGATATGCATTCAACTCAAAGGCTTATAGAGTTTTTAACAAAAGAACGTTAACAGTTGAAGAGTCTATCCATGTAGTTTTTGATGAATCTAATACCTTGCAAAAGGAAGTTCTTGTTGATGATATTGATGCAGAGGACTTTGAAAGACAAATGAAAGAAATGAGCCTAGAAAACAAGAAAAATTGTGAAGAAAACCCTACTATAAGGAAAACAGAAACTCCACTTCTAGAAAATCTGTAAAGAATTGAAAGACAGCATGATGACCTTCCAAAGAGCTAGAGATATATAAAAGATAATCCACAAGAGCAGATCATTAGTGATATTACGCAAGGAGTCAAAACTAGGAAAAGAATTAGAGAAACGTGTGAGTTCTTAGCTTTCACCTCACAAATCGAGCCTAAAAGCCTTAAAGCGGCAAAAAAAGAAAAAGCTGGATATGGGCCAAGCAAGAAGAGCTTGATCAATTTGAAAGAAACCGAGTATGGACATTGGTTTCTAGGCCATTAAATCACCCAATTGTTGGCACAAAGTGGTTGTTCAGAAATAAGGTGGATGAGCAAGGTAATGTTATTAGAAACAAAGCTAGGTTAGCGGCTCAAGGGTATAACCAAGAGGAAAGCATTGACTATGATCAAACATTTGCCTCTATTGCTAGGATAAAAGCCATAAGATTATTGCCTGCATTTGCATGTTCTATGAACTTTAAATTATTTCAAATGGATGTGAAAAGTGCATTTTTAAATGGTCTCATTCAAGAAAAAGTCTATGTTAAACAACCCCCTAGTTTTAAGGATTTTGAAGAACCTGATTATGTTTTCAAACTACATAAGGTATTATATGGATTAAAACAAGCTCGAAGAGCTGGGTATGAAAGGCTCTCAAAGTTCTTAGTTGAGAAAGGGTATACTAGAGGAAGTATTGATATGACTTTGTTTATTAAGAAATGCTTGAATGATTTAATTGTTGTTCAATTAATCAGGCGTTGTGCAAGAATTTTGCTAAAGAAATACAAGGTGAATTTGAAATGAGCATGATGGGTGAGCTAAAATTCTTTCTTGGCCTTCAAATCAAACAAAGTGAGGAGGGCATCTTTATCAATCAAGAAAGATACGTTCAAGACATGCTGAAAAAGTTTGATATGCTGAAATTGAAATCAATCAACACACCAATGAGTCCCGCCATCAAACTTGATGCTGATGAGAGAGGAAAAAGTGTTGATCAAAAGCTTTACAAAGGTATGATTGGATCTTTGCTTTACTTAATTTCAAGCAGGCTTGATATTCAATTTAGTGTATACTTGTGTGCACTGTTTCAATCACAGCCTAAAGAGTCACACTTAATTGCATTAAAAAGAATCTTCAGGAACCTATTGGACACACAAAGTCTAGGACTATGGTATCCAAGAGGATCATCTTTTGATCTCATTGGATATTCTTATCCTAACTTTGCAGGAAGTAAAATAGATAGAAAAAGTATTAGTGGCACTTGTTAGCTTTTACGAAACATGCTTGTATCTTGGTCAAGTAAGAAACAGAACTCAGCTGCACTCTGAACAGCTAAAGCTGAATATGTTTCCTTAGGTAGTTGCTGTGCTCAAATTTTATGGATTAAACAACAATTAAAAGACTTTAAAGTAACTATGCATAATGTACCAATATTTTGTGATAACATAAGTGCCATCAATATATCAAAAAATCCTGTTAAGCACTCTAGGACCAAACATATTCAAATTAGACATCACTTAATTAGAGACCATGTGATTAAAGGAAACATTAAGATTGAGTTTGTTAACACTTTACAACAATTAGCTGATATATTCACCAAGCCCTTGAATGAGGAAATATTTTGTGAAATTAGGAGAAATCTAGGAATGATTAATGTACAGGAGCTTTTGGAAATTTGTGAGATTTCCATTCATAAGACAGTAGGTACTCAGTTGATTAAGAGAATCACTTAACCAACTAAGAGCTTTCTGTTCCCTTTAAATAATAAGACTCAGTCAGATAAAGATAAAGCTCAGACAGTTAAGAAATCAAGATAAAATATAATAAAAGGAAAAGAGCAAGCTTATCAGGTGAAGAAGAAAAGAAAAAATCACCTGAGTGAACAATAAAAAGAGAACTAAAATTTTGAAATTTGAAAAAGTGAGTAACTAATGGCATTTAAAAAGAGGAAGTCTGACGATTTTTGAAGAAGAAAAACCACTCTTAACTTCTCATCCTCTCCCCTCATTCTCTCACATCAGAAGTCACTCCTCTAGAAAACCTAAACCCTATTTCTCTAAAACTATCAAACCCTAAGTCTGAAAACAGTCAAAATCGATGGCCAAAACAACATTACCCAGCAATATTTTGGAAAAGAAGAAAGGAAAACCACCCATGGAAGAAAGTCCACCAACCAAGATTCAAAAGAAGAGGAAGAAGGATGAGTCAGCCTTGGTGATTGAGAAAACTAGGAAGAAACAGAAGGAGAAAGAACAAAAACCAAAGAAAAAAAAGGAAAAGAAAAATCCATCGGAAAAGGTAATCCTCCATCCTCCAAATTCAGAAATAAAACTCATGAGGATAGGTTTAGGAAGATAGAGAATACACTAATTACATGTGGAAAATACATTGACTAGGAAAGCTTTAATGAGGTGCCAGAAATTAAATAGGGTTTATCGGATTACTTTGAGGAGATAAAATTAAAGAAATTAAGTGTGTTTAAGAACAGAACCTATATGCCAGCTTAGTGAAGAAATTCTATGCTAGTATTGCACTAAATGAAAATGAACTTGAGGAACTTGAGGATTTTGTTGATGATGGTTTGAATGTGTTCTTGAATGGGAAGGAGTTTGTGGTCAGAGCCACGAATTTGGGAAGTCTGCTCAAAGTTGAGCGTGAAGAGGGAGAATATGAAATTCCTGAGGATTATGATCCATCATCTCTATGGGAGATAATAACAGGGAAAAAGGAAAGATGTTCATCTAAAAGTTATGCCAATTTCATTAAAAGCCCTTAGATTAGGATCTTGCATTATTTCATTGCCTCTATAATCCATGGGAGAAGCTGTAACTTCAGTTACATAAGCCTTCAAGATATGTGGTTAATGGAGAATGCCTTTAATGCTACTCTCCTTAACTTAGGCAGATTCATGATAAAAAGGATGAGAGGAACATGTCAAGTTGATAAGGCGAATATGCCCTATGGATACTTAATCACCTCTTTGGTGAAGAAAAAAGGAATATGGAGCTCTAGATATGAGAATGATCTAGTTAAGAGCAGGGACCAGGGAATTTACTTAGAAAGTTTGCCAAAGATGGGGTACAACCTAAAAGGAGAAAAGTTTGTCAAAACCCCCAAAATTGCTCCAAGGGATGAGCATTCCATCCCTGCACAGACAGAGACATCTTCCTCTCAGATTTCGAATGAAATGATCCTGAACTTGTTAATGAGAATTGACGGAAAAAACTCATTGACCAGGTTATAAAGATTTAGAGAATTGAAGATAAGTTGGCAGAGTTCAAAAATGTTGTGAAAGAAAAAGGAAAATCATCTTCTGGTCTTGCAACTGAAGACACTTTTGCAACACCAAGTCCAACATCAGCAAGACAAGCTGCTAAAGATCTTGTTTTCCAAGCTGAAAGTCATGAACCATAATCAGTTCAACCGAGGAAATATCCCACTTTTGAGCTTGAAAAAGAAGAAGAATCCAATAAAGGTACCGAAGTACTTGGATCATTTGATGACAACCCTCCACCGCATGATAAACCACAGCCAGAAAACCCATCTCCACCTAATTCTAAGGATGTTTCAATCGTGGATCTTTCATCAAATGGTTAGAGAAGAATAAGCAGAAAGAGAAGCAGCAAAGAGCAAAGCTTAGAAACCAGCATCTACAAGAGTATCTTTTGAACCAGTGCACATTGGAGGGAAGATTAAGTAATCTGGTAAAGAGAAAGAAAAAGTTGCTACACCTACACAAGCCAAACCTAAACCAATACGAAAAATGATTAAGACCATGGCAACAAAAACAAAATTCCTCTAGAGGAGAAAGTCCTCTAGAATAGTTGAGTAAGATCCACTCCAAATTTCAAATAGATCCTCTTCTGACTCCTCACCAAAATGATCATCACCTGTGCCATCTCCTTAAAGCCTCAATGTCCATTTTGGCACTGATGAGTCTACCCTGTCTGACTCTTCTCAAACTAGTTGACAACCTTTTTTCTTTGCTGATGACAAAAAGGGGGAGAAATATTATAGAAAGCTTAGAGGAGATAGAAAGTAGAAGAATTTTAGAGAAAAAGTAAAAGTGATTTAAGAGTAACTTAGGAATCTAAATCTGACTCTGACGATATTAGGTTGTTTATATTATTTTGTATACTGATGTTTGAAAACTGGATGCTGAAAACTTATTGATAACTTATTTTTATGGTTGTTTTGTTGAATTGTGAATGGAAACTGTTTTAAAATGAAAATGGATGCTGCTTATGCATTTATGATATATGATATTTATGTTGAATGGTTAATGGCATTTATGTTTGGAATGGTCGTGATTTGTTGAAAATATGCTGATGACAATGAATGATATTTCTGTCATCTACAGCTAATTATTCTGTAAGGCTGTGTGAAAATATTTTGCCAAATGATTGAATCTATACTTGTCATTTTCTTTAAGAAATAGATAAAACTTGCTAAAATGAATAATGAAATCATGCATACTCTAAGGGAGAGCACACACTCAGGAGGAGAAAATCTTCATTGTGTGCAGAACAAAAAGGAACTAATAGACACTATGTTGTTAATCAAGGAATGTTTTGTCATCATCAAAAAGGGGGAGATTGTTGGCCCTATTAGTTTTTAATGATAATAAAACATTCCCACTCTTTTTTGACTAACTATGCTACTTGAGTGTGCAGTATGAAAAATATATGCCAATAGTAAATTAATCACTAAAAGGCAAATATCAAATCTTATAAGAATGAAAAGCTAAAGTTGAGCCACAAAACTGAAGCCTCTTAGTTAGATAAAGAAGGAAGTTAGTCAACTAAAACTCAAGAATGAAGATGGCCGGTTCAGAAGCAAAGATAACTTAATCGACTAAGAAACATTGTTAGTTGGCTAAGAGCTTACTGCCAGAAACTGAGTTCAGAGACAAAGATGACTTAATTGGCTAAGAAGTTTGGTTAGTCAACTAAGAACTTACTGCTAGAAACTGGGTTCAAAAACAGAGATGACTTAATTGACTAAGAAGCATAGTTAGTCGACTAAAAGTATTTTGTCAAAAAATTTAAATTTAATACTAAGAGATAGAATAACGGCTAGAATTGTTTCCAAACTATTTCCCAACGGTCAAAAATTATCAAACAGCCATCAGAGTTGGTTTTTCAAGTATAAAAACCCTTCCCAATGGCTAAGAAGAAAAAAAAAGGCTTTAAAGAATAAAAAGAGCTTAAAAACAGCAAGAAATTCTTTGCATACTTTCTGCACTTTACTCCAATCTTTTTATTTGAGATAAGCACTTCATTTTGTACCATTCAGATCAAGTTAGTGATCATAGGTACACCCTTGTTCCTTTTCCTCTTGAATACTTAGAGTAAGCGAGTTACTCTAAGGGGTTTATTTAAGCTTAGGTTAGCTTGATTGAATCTATAGGTTCTAATTTAACTTAGAAAAGTTAGTTTTAGGTTTTGGTTGATCCCGGTAAAAACCATTGTGAAAGGTTTTGGCTGAGATAATCAAAAGCCATTGTAAAAGCTTGGTAGAAGCTTAAGAATTCCATCGTTTATAGTGATATTGTTTCGAAAATCCTTAGCTGAACAATCAAGGAAGTAGATGCATGTCTTTGACCAAACCACTATAAATTATTGAGTATTGTCTACCTTGTTTTATGTTTCATTTTCATTCTTCATTAAATCATTCCTTTATCTTCCATCAAATTAGTCATTATTGATCTTCAACTTGTCCCCAATTTGGAGCTAATTTTAGTAAGAGCCAAAAAGTGCTATCCACCCTCCCTCTAGCACATTTGTTTGGGACCAACACTAATTTGAGCTATCATTAATTTAGTCCTTGTTTTTAAAGAGTGCAACTGCATAAAATTTCATGAAGGTAAACCAAGCAAGGATGATTAAGTGCAAAATTTTCTAAACATGTTGCAGTATTTTGGTCATAAATATCTTTGGAAAACTCCAAATGAGGTGATTCTTAGACCAATGAAAATCTAAGAGGAAGGTCCAATACTTTGATGTTTACCATTTTTCCTAGTTTTGATCGAAAGGTGGTCAAAATCCTTGTCGAAGTTGAAATACTACACTAAAAGTTGAGAAAACAAAGCAAAATAATAAAGGCGCGACTGTCACTATTGAGTGCCGCGACACTCAAGTAGTTTTCCAAAAATAAAAATGTGACAGGATTTTGGAAGTTAAGGATTTTGGAGGTTATTTAATGGGCCTTTTTTAGAGGTTTTTGGAAGAGGATGGCAAACAATTATTTTGAAGAAAAAGAGCCAAAAACAAAGTAAGAAAACAAGAGAATTTGAGAGAGAATCAAGATCAAAAGCTTGAATAGTTAGTTTCTTTCCCTACTTTTTTTTCTGTTATTTTCTTGGACTTGGATTGATGGTTAATTTTCATGGAAGATGTTTTATTTAGATATAATGAGCTGTAAAATTATTCCATCTCTCATAATTGATATTGTGCTTTTACAAAGGGGGAAATTTTACTTATATCTATCAATTGCTATATTGAGCTTTAACACTTGGTATCCGAGTTGAAATATGGCTTATGTGCTTAATGAACATCTTTATGCTTTTCTTCTTAAACTTCATAAATGTTATGTCTGCATTTTGCTTATAGAGTTATATACATGTGGCAATCTTATTGATGATTCTCTTGATGAATTAATACCTGAATTTGCTTAATGGGTATATTTCTTAATGGCTTGGTTAAGGATATTAAGTGTAGATATATGATGACTTGGTGACTTTATGGTTACATATTCATGGTTTTAATGCTTATATTCTTAATGGATTTTGCTAACCATTATTTCTTGAGCTTAAGTGTTTAATACTCACTCTTCTTAACCTTTTTGATATAACAAAAATGGGGAGAAGGTTTATGAGCAAATTTAATTTTATGCATATGTTAAGAGGGAGATTTTAAAATCATTTCAAATGCAAGTTATGCTCATAGTTTTGTCATATCAAAAAGGGAGAGCTTATTAGCTTTAAAATTATTATAGTTTGGTTATGACAAAATGATTAAATTTGCTTGAATATTGTTTGAGGGATCTTTCNGCAAGTTATGCTCATAGTTTTGTCATATCAAAAAGGGAGAGCTTATTAGCTTTAAAATTATTATAGTTTGGTTATGACAAAATGATTAAATTTGCTTGAATATTGTTTGAGGGATCTTTCACAAGTTCTTGAAATGATTTAACTCCCATACATTTGTTCTTACATAGTTGCAAGCTTGACTCTTGAAGTTATTGAACTATATCTATAAGCTTTTATGACTTAGGTGTATGAGTGCTTATGATTCTCATTCATTAAAGTCTGATTTGAAGATTAAAGGAAAATCTAGATGCATTCATTATGGGGGAGTTTTGAATATCTTTTTTAATGATGACTAAAAAGAAGAGAAGGAAGACTAAGTTAAATAGAGTTTAATAGACTTCATGTTTAATTTATGTGTGTGATGCTTAGTTATGGTTTTGTTGAATATTATGTGCTAGTTATTATGGATATTCGATATATCTTGCTTAGCTACTATGGATATTGTATATCTTGTTTAGCTATTGTGGATATTATAAATATTTTATTGCAAATCTTTAAAGAAAACTTGATGCATTGTCTAAGGGGGAGCAACTCATTATGCATAAAGATTTGAAGCATTCATATTAAACATAGACATTGCACTCTTAATGCAGGAGTATTTTGTCATCATAAAAAATAAGAGAGAGAGAATGTTGACTCCATGTTTTTGATGATAACAAAACATTCCCATTCATTGGTGTCTAATTATATTATTTAGTGTGCAGGAGAAAACTTAAATTCATTAATATATTTGGTATTTGAAAGCAAGTCAAGATGTTTGTTCAGTTGGAAGATGGGTTACTTAGTTAAATAAGTAAAGAAGAAAGAGCTTTAATGAAGATAGATTAGTCTTAACTAGTTAACACAAATCCTTAATTGATTAAAACAATTCTAGGTGCTACATTAAGGATAGACAAAAAGGTCTTAACTGGTTAACACAAGGTTTAATTAGTTAAGCGGGTGTTGGATGCAAAACATAAGCTTTTTAATCAGTTAAAATAAATGAGTTAACTGGTTAAAAGTAAAGTTAAAGTGTCAAGAAGTGCTAAAATTCAAATTCAAAATATTGATGACTGTCTAAGGCACCAAACCAAGAGACTTAAAATTGAAGAATTCTTAATTGGTTGGAGTTTATTTTTATCAATTAAGTTGAATGAAGAGAAGCTTCAATCAATTAAAGGGAGCATTAATCGGTTGAAAGGAGGCTAGCCAAAAACAATGCTTAAAGGTGCTTGAAAACAGAAAGTTGTTAATCAGGTAAAGCTGTTGTTAATTAGCTAACAAAGAGAAACAGTGTGTGAGATAGAAAAGACTTAATTGACTAAGAAGTATAGTTAGTTAGCTGAAAACTCATTGTTAGAAAATTGAATTTAAGCACAAAAAGACAAAATAACGGCCAAACGACTAGTTTTTATCTCCAACGGCCAGAAGTGATTTTACAAGTATTTAAAGCTTCTCCAACAGTCAAAAATCAAATAGAGAAGTTATACAAAGTGATTTGATCTTAGAAGACCAAAAACCTCCTCTAACTCTTGTATTTCACTCCCATCATTTGAAAAAGTGTTTGAGCTTAACTTTGTACATCTTAGATCATATAGGTGATTAATTGTACTTCATCTTTTCTTCATTTCTTGACTTCTTACAGTGTGCGAGGCACTCTAACGGGTCAAGGGGATCAAACCACTATAAATCATTGTGTTTTGTCTACTTTCTTTTATTTTCTTCTTACTCTTAGCACTTAAATCATTCCTCCAGCAAGCTTTAAACTTCCATTTTCAAATTCCTTTAATCAGCTCTTTACTTAGAAAGAATTTTCGTGTCATTTCAAAAGTGTTATTCACCCCCCTTTAGCAGATTCTTTGGGACCAACAAGTTTTTGGACCCATTATCGGAGATTTGTTTCCTAATTATTTTGCTAATATTATAAATCAACAGATTAATCTTAGTTTGATTTTTTCTTCTTTGTTATTCAATTTCATTCTATCGTTGTATAAGAAAAGGAAAAAGCTTGGAGATTTTATCATGTGATCTAGAGATTAAGAGAACATTTCAAAGGCTTCAACAAAAAAATCAACAAATGGTTTTGCTCAAACAAATAAAATGGCTGATCGACATGGTGAGCAATAGATCCAAGAACGAATAGCAGTTGAAAATCATTGCTTAAGGGATTATGCTATTTCGTTGGTACAAGGGATTCCATCAAGCATTTCATGGTTGGCTATTCAAGTAAACAATTTTGAGATAAAGCCGGCTAACATCACCATGATTCAAACTTCAGTCCAATTTGGGTGCCTTCCAAATGATTATCTGAATGCCCATATTTCAAACTTCTGGGAGATATGTGATACCTTTAAACATAATAGTGCCATAGCTGATGCAATTTGTTTGAGTCATTTCCCTTTTTCATTGAAGAACATAGCTAAAACATGGTTGAATGCACTCCTTACTAGATCTATAATAACATGGGATTATCTTGCTCAAAAGTTCATTGCTAAGTTCTTTCCTCCAAACAAGATAGCAAAAATGAAGAACGATATCACATTGTTCAGTTAACTAAATCTGAATCATTGTACGAGGCCGAGGAAAGATACAAAGACTTGTTTAAGTGTTGTCTTTATGAAAATCTTCCAAAATGGCTACAACTGCAAAAATTTTACAATGGATTGAGTTGTCATGTTCAAACCACCATTGATGTTGCTGCGAAAGGAGCTTAATGGCTAAGCCAATTGATGACGCATACAATTTGTTAGAAGAGATGGAATCAAACAACTAGTGGCCAATAGAACGATTAATGAATAGGAAAGTAGTTGGAGTTCATGACGTGGATGCCTTCACTACATTATCCACATAGGTAGTAATTCTAACTAAGAAACTTGAGTTTTTTGGTGCTAACTCCATTCAAAGTCCTATTGTAGTTTGTGAGCATTATGGAGATAAGCATGCAAGTAATCAATGTCAAAGCAATATAGAAACAATGAAATTTGTGGAGAATAGACAACAGAACAATCCTTACTCTAACACCTATAACCCAAGGTGGAGGAACCACCCAAACTTTTCATTTAGTAACAACTAAGGGTCATCTTCAACTCAAAGGTTGAACATACCTCCTACGTTTTAATAGTTAGCAAGAGCACTTACCCCACAAAAACCATCTACCGAGGATTCTTGATGCAATTCATGACAAAGAATGATGCCATCATTCAAAATCAAACAACTCTCATTCAAAGTCAAGTGGCATCAATTCAAAACCTTAGAACTGTGAGACCTTGATCTTTATAGACTTGTAGCTAGAAGTAAATGCAATATCACTGACTAAGGGTAATTTTGTCATTTTCTTAGTGGGCCCCTAGAAGTATGCTTTCAAACATTATTAAGGTCTAAGTAGGCCTAAGGAATAAATGAATGAGTGTAAAATAAATGAAGAAGATATAAATACTGATAAGTTCCACGACGAGGGTAAAATGATTATTTTGCACCTCGAGCCTAAATTTTTAAGTTTACGTGAACTCAAGTACTTTTATACTATTATGGACTTTGTCTCAATGTTAAAGGAGTAAAAAAGAGTGCATAAAGGAAAGGAGTAAAACAAGTGGCCTTGTTAAGGGCATTATTGTAAATTGTATGAAAATTGGATAAACTCTAACTATAAATATCTAATCTCCAGTAGCTTTTCTTCAGTTTTCCAGCAACTTCTCTTCTTTTTCTTCCTCTTATCCTCATTTCCCTTCCATGTTTCTTTGCACCTTTAATGGATGTATCCTTTGAAACCTTTAAAACTTCCCCAAATTAGCTTTATTTCTCATGTTTTTTTACACCCTTTCATAAGGTTTTTCATGGTCATCCACTTTTACAGCTCAACAACCTTCAAAAGTCTTTCTTAAGTACATTCACTCACTATTTGGATGTGTAGAGAGAGAGAGAGGGAGTGATTTCCTTATTAGCTTGGAAGAATTTTGAAAAGAAATTCAATTACAAATCCACCAAGGTGAGTGAACGTGCATTTAAAATATTTTGGGAAATGTTTTGGTATTTGGATGAAGCATGTGAATGATTTTTATTTGATTTTTCCTTAAAGATTATGCATGGGAACAAGCCTTTATTAAAATGTTTTATGTGGTGAGTGTGCAATATGATGAATCCTTGTGCTCCTATAGGATGCTGATATATATATATATATATATGTTGTGTGTCGATAGTTAATATTGTGCAATAAATAAAATCGTGCGTGTGCACGATGTGGGGGATGTTGGTATATGCCTTTGAGCCAATTGGATTGGTCAAGAAATATATATATATATATATATATATATATAGATTGTCATTTAATGCATATTTAATCGCATAATTATATGTGATAGAGGTTTTCCTTCATGTTAGTGTAATAATATGGAGTTATTAAGTACTAATTGGATGAAGCCCATGGAATATAAAGGCCTTGCAAGGGAATTGTAAAATTGTTATAATTATGAGATCACTATGCATCAAAGCTATATTTCTAAAATTGTTCCTGGTCGTTGTATTGTCAAGACAGGGTATTGACAATGCTCAAAGATTGGTACATGTTAGGCCTCCTTACTTGGGAAGTAAGCAATCGATCTCATAGATTGAAGTATATGGAATACTTGGGGATAACGTGTAGGTGCTTGTTAAAGAACAAGTTCACTGAACATGACCCACTATGAGAACTCCATTTGGTATTTCACTCAAGTGTCAATGGAAAATGTTCTCATGTGATAGTCGTGCAACTAGTCCTTAGACTTGAGACACTAGGTTATCTTGTATGGGAAATGACATACTTTGATTTCACCCCTACGGGTTTGGAAGCAACCAGATGCCTAAACAGGGTGCTTTTGGGTATGCCATGAAGCATGCGAAGGTGAATGAGTGGTCAATAGAGGATTCATTACCCCAAGTGATATGAGGGGATATATCTCACTTGTTCTCAATTCTTGATTAACTTGTATAAAGTCTTTGGCCAAAGCATGATCAATTTGAGGAAAGTTAGTTTTCTAAATTCATAAGGTTAGTCATGAATTAAGGGAACTAATATGGAATGTTATAAGTAGACACTGAGCCATGATTAATGACATATCCAGGATATTTGATGAAAGGACCGTATTGCACTGAGAGGCTTATCACTATAGGGCTTTGTCAAATTCTTTAATTGACTCTTTAACATTTGGGTGCTCATGATGTATTGCTAGATGCCGGTCATGATCTATAAATATAAATTAATTATCTAATTGATATTTGATTACGATTTATATTTATTGCCAACATATTAGAAGCCTAATGGGTCACAAACATTAAGTGACATAATTGAGATTAAATAAGGACAATTAATTAAGTTGGACTTAATTGAAAAAGACCAAAATAAAGTGAAAAATTAATTAAGTTTTCAAAGACTTAATTAAATTAAAATACAATTGTTGTATTTAGGCTACAAACTAGTTTGGCTATATAAATATATTATACTAGCAAACTAAAACTATAAGCCTAAAAAAAGCCACTTCTCTACTGTTTCATAAAATAAGAAAAGAAAAATAGATTTCTTTCTTTGACAAAAAAAAGATTCCACAAGAATTTTTGGTCCTTTTGTTTTAGAAACAATACTTGCTACCACAAGTAAAATCCTACCTTTGAGAAGGTCTTATTCAGTCACTGTATGGATTACTATTAGAGGCCAAACACTTGGGTGGCTAAAGATTTGACAAATCCTAAAGGTGAAGAAACAAAGATTTGGATTTAATTGGCTCTTGATTACGATATCCAGAGCAAGGTATGTAACTCTTAAACTTATGAGTGTTTATTATTAATGAAAAAGTTACATGAAAACACAAACATTGGTCCTGTAGGATTCAACTGTTTCTCTGATTAAATATTATTTTATTTTTTCACTGCGTTACTATTTTAATTATTGATTATTTTCATGTTTGAGCATGAGGTCGAATCCTAGTAGAGGATGCACATGCCGATGATGACGGGTGCAGGAGTGTGGATGTATTGCTTGTGCGTGATGTGGGGGATGCACACGATGACTCCAGCTATGTGCGCGATGTGGGGGTTGCACATGAGTTGGGTGAGGCGGTGGTGGTATTGGTGTTTATATATGTATATATATATATATATATATTTATGTAATAGAAAGTTCATGAATATGGTATATGGTTGTAATGTATGTGAAATCTTGCATGTTGAACCTTGGAAATTGCTAAGTATTTTCAAGTTGATT